>NC_045441.1:147504312-147512760 GCF_002776525.5 Piliocolobus tephrosceles
GCTTAGAACACTCCTGGCCCGTGCGGGGTGCTCAGTAAGTGCTGCTGGCCCGGTGAATGAGATGCGCGGCACACTGGGGCCTGGGGGCTCTGCGGTCTCACAGAGGAGTCAGGGAAGGAGGGGTTGCCAGGTTGGCGAGGTGGTGAGCGAGGGCTTTCCAGGCCCTGGAGACATCCCTCAGAGATGCTCAGAGTCTGCAAGACCACGGAGATGTGGAGGCTGGAGGGCGGGGGTGCAGGTTGGGGTGAGATCTGAGGGGCCTTTGTCTGCTGTCTGGGGGGTTTCACTTTAGATTTGAAGACCAACTCTATAATCTTACTGAAAGAAGTATTTCAACAGATAGGCTGAGTAAATATTTGTTAAACTGCGAAAGTAAACCTTGAGTTCAGAATCTTATTTTAGGAAGTCATGTTAAGCTAGGTGCAGGGGCTTACACCTCTGTAATCCCATCACTTTGGTAGGCCAAGGCAGGAGGATTGCTTGAGCCCAGGAGTTCGTGACCCGCCTGGGCAACACAGGGAGACCCCATCTATAAAAATAATTAGCCAGCTGTGGTGGAAAGCACTGCACCTGTGGTCCCAGCTACTTGGGAGGCTGAGGTGGGAGGATCCCTTGAGCCCAGAAGGTCAAGGCTGCAGTGAGCTGTGATTGCACCACTGCACTCTAGCCTTAGTGACAGAGGGAGACCCTGTTTCAAAAAAAAAAAAAAAAAAAAAAAATTGTCACGTTGGTCTGTGCTCTATAAGCAGTGAAATAAAACAGTGATGTATGCTATTTTTTCATACTTTGAAAAGAGTATTAGATTAATAGGGCATTTAAAATGTTTCGTCTGTGCTAGATTTGCTGTTGAGAGAGCTTTCTTTCTAGACTGTTGTGTGGGATAATCTGCTTTTCTATAAATAAAGGGGTTTGATTTTAAAATACTAAAATGTTATTATTTGTTACATCTTTCCTTTCTTTCTTAGAAAAAATGTTTGCTTACTTTTCCTTGTGGAAATTGATTAAGAATGCAGGCCGGCCTTCATGGCTCATGTGTGTAATCCCAGCACTTTAGGGGGATGAGGCAGGAGGATTGCTTATGACCAAGAGCTGGAAACCAGCCTGGGTGAGATAGCAAGACCCCATTTCTACAAAAGGAAAATTAAAAAATTAGCTGGATGTGGTAGCATGCACCTGTAGTCCCACCTGCGTGGGAGACTGAGGCAGGAGTATCGCTTGAGCCTGGGAGGTGGAGGCTACAGAGAGTTAGGATCGCACCACTGCAGTCCTGCCTGGGTGACAGAGTGAGACCTTGTCTCAAAAAAAAAAAAAAAAAAAAACCTATTAGGCTAAATGTTTATATTTCTGAGGTACAGAATTATTAGAATAAGCACTGTTGCTTTACTTTGAGATGAGATGGAAAGAATACATTTATTGGTAATTTCACATATTTCTCTTTTTTTCTGCTTCTTCCTCACTGTGAAGGTGAAACAAACATAGGTAATAAGAAACCAACGCAAATGACGCCTGTAAGCCACATTTAAGCCATCAGAGTAATTATGGATGGTCACGTGAGTTTAAAAATAATAAGCTCAGACACTGTTTTAATCCTCATAAAAGACTAGTTAGAAAACCAATTTTACTTTGATGCAAACAAGCTAGCTAAAGTTAGAGAAGGGGTACTAAGAAAATGAGTGGGGACAATCTGTTCTCTCCTGATCCCGCCCCTCAGCCGCTCTGGGGACATCTCCTTGTGTTTAATCTCCCATCAAGACTCCTGCTGAATACATGTTAGGAATGAGAGGCAGACTCTCAACCATGTCATTTTCTCAGAGAAAACTGGATTGCGTGTTGGTAATAACAGCACCTGTCACTGAGAAATGGTTTGTCGCCAGCATGGCTGAGAGGCTTCAGACCCACTTTGTTGTGGTTTGCTCTTGAATTTATTTCTTGTGTTTTCAAGCCCCGGGAAAGGGATGCTGACAGCGTGAGGGGCTGTGAAGGCTGCGAAGTTGGGTCTAGGGTTTTTTCCTTTTCCTTGATAAAGTAACTTTTCTGTTTAGAATGGAAATAACCCTTCCATTAAAGTTTTTCCATTTAATCTGGGTGAGGAGGGAGGTATTGCTTTTGTAGTTGAGTGTTAAGAAAGGTTTTCCTCGGTTTCAGTTACTATAACACTTAATTTTTGGTTTTCTTTTCTTTTCTTTTGTTTTTTTTTTGAGACGGAGTCTCGCTCTGCCACCCAAGCTGGAGTGCAGTGGCTGGATCTCAGCTCACTGCAAGCTCCGCCTCCCGGGTTCACGCCATTCTCCCGCCTCAGCCTCTCGAGTAGCTGGGACTACAGGTGCCCGCCAAGTCGTCTGGCTAGTTTTTTGTATTTTTAGTAGAGACGGGGTTTCACCATGTTAGCCAGGATGGTCTCGATCTCCTGACCTCGTGATCCGCCCGTCTCGGCCTCCCAAAGTGCTGGGATTACAGGCTTGAGCCACCGCGCCCGGCCAATTTTTGATTTTCTGTTTGTCATGTGCAACATGGTTGTTGGTGGTAAGAATGGGTTCAAAGGGACTAAGGATCTAGAACCAGAAATACCATTTGACCCAGCAATCCCGTTACTGGATATATACCCAAAGGACTATAAATCATTCTGCTGTAAAGACACATGCACACGTATGTTTATTGCAGCACTGTTCACAATAGCAAAGACTTGGAACCAACCCAAATGGCTATCAATGATAGACTGGATAAAGAAAATGTGGTCATATACACCATGGAATACTATGAAGCCATAAAAAAGGATGAGTTCATGTCCTTTGCAGGGACGTGGATGAAGCTGGAAACCATCATTCTCAGCAAACTAACACAAGAACAGAAAACCAAACACTGCATGTTCTCTCTCATAAGTGGGAGTTGTACAATGAGAACACATGGGCACAGGGAGGGGAACATCACACACCAGGGCCTGTTGGTGGGCCTCTTAGGAGAGGGGAGAGCATTAGGAGAAATATCTAATGTAGATGACGGGTTGACGGGTGCAGCAAACCACCGTGGCACGTGTATGTATACCTGTGTAACAAACCTGCGTGTTCGGCACATGGACCCCAGAATGGAAGCATAATAATAATTTAAAAAGTAGTGCTGCTTCCTCCATTTCCCACTGCATCGGACGTAGAGGTGTTTACAGCCACAGACCACCTTTTGCTCTATTGGGAGATGGCAAGTCTTTTGACCTTGATTGGCCCTCAAGGCCAGGGTTCCACCTCCCTGCTGCAGAGTTTCTTTCTGTTTGTCCTGGGGAGACATGCTGTGTTGATGGTGTTGTGTTCTGCTGCGGAGGGGAGTCCACGTTGTAAGAGGCTGGTTGTTGGATTTCGAAGTATATCCAGAGGACGGTCCCCAGAACAGCAAGAGGTCCTGAAAAGATGGCCTGTGAGAAGTGGTTGAGGGAAGCAGCATTGTTTGACTGGCGACCTGGCAGGCAGCATGAGGCTGTCTTGGGACACGTGATGGGCAGCTGGCTGGAAGGTGAGCAGTGCCGAGGAAAGAGAGAAAGCAGGGCCAGGTGGGTGGCAGATTTCAGCTCAGCACAGGGAGAGCTACTTTACAAATTGGTCTGTACAAAGTGGGGTCCGGATTCTGTGTCACGGGAAGGGAGGCTGTGTGGACTGGTGGTTAGAGTGCTGTGCTGAGTGCATGGGCTGCGGGGGTTGGTGCCCCCATGCGGTGAGTGTGTGGATCCTGCATGGTGGTGAGCACGAGGTCTGCAGGTGTGGATGCCACGTGGCCGTGAGCTTCTAGACTGCCAGCTGTGTGTTCTGCCCTGCCTACCGCTTGTTCCGTTGTGTGACTTTGGCAGGTTACTTGGTCTCACTGTGCCTCAGCGTCCTTCTCGGCAGAATGGGGATGGGAATAGCACCTGCTTTATCCCATTTTGGGCAAGGTGAAAGGAGTTGGTGTGTGGCATTGCCTTCAGCTGTGTCAGGCAGTGAGTAGGCACTGTCGTTGTGTTCCATGAAATGGCTTCAAGTGATATTCTGCAATGGCGCTCCACATCCAGGCCAGGGCAGCAGATTCCTCACCTGCTGCGGCCTCTAGCCCATTGACTTTTCTATTTTTAAAGTTCCCAGGGATTTTGCCTGGTTTCCTTTGCGTTTTTGCCCCAGGCAGCTGCTGCCTTTTGGGACTCCTGCACGTCTTGGATTAGCTGCAGAGCGGCACACCCCTTCCCCAGTGGCCGTCTTTGCCGGTGCGCAGGCATCTTTGGTTTTACTGCTCAGCGCTAATTAGGGCAGGGTTTCTTAGCCCTGGTGCTATTGACGTTTTCATTGTAGGATGCTTAGCAGCATCTCTGGTCTCTGCCCACAAAGTGCCAGTAGCACCTTCCCACCCCCACCCAGTCCTGACCATCAAAATCGTCTCCAGATGTTGCTTAGTGTCCCCTGGAGGCACAGTTGTCCCTGACTGAGAACCTGTGCACTAGGGAGAAATGTTAGGAGGTTACCAGAGTCCAAGGACTTAATCAGAAGTTGTCAGTTATTGTTTCTGGTTCTTGAGTTACTTGCTGGAGTCTTTTTTCCTTTACTGACCCCCCTTTATTCCAGAGGGGAGAGCGAATGAAATGCGCCACGTTCATTCCACGATGGCTGTGGAGGGTCCCTGTTACCGAGCGCTGTGTGTAGCGGTGGCTTCAGGGAGGAGTGGACAGACAGGGTGTAGACCTGACCCTGCTCAAGCCTCTGCATGGCCCAGGGCAGAGAGGGCCAAACAAGAGAACCCACTGTGCTTGTCGCCGTCCTGCCTTCCCTGGGCCGGTGCTGACGTCATTGCCCTCTAATTTCCCCCCAGACCTGCCAGCGGCTTGATGATGTCGTCACAGATGAGGGCGTGAGAGCTCACGGGTGAGGGGGTTTGCTGCCTGCTTCAGGCCTCAGCACCAGACAATGGAGGGAAGTGTGAGGCCTTTGGGCATCCCCACCTGGCTCCAGGTTGTGAAGGGTCCGGTTGTGAAGGGCTCCAAACGCCCTGTCAGGAAAACCGGGTTTGGGGCCAGTACTGCTTCGTCGTCTTAAATGCTTGTCTTCTGTCAGGCCCTGCTCTCTCCTGGTGTTCCTGTCAGGCTGGCAGTCCGACAGAGCCTGTCACTTAGCACTTGTATGTGCCTTTTAGACTGTATTCCACCCTCCACTGTCGCTCTGGCAGGTCCCCCTTGTCCTCTGAAACTTCTGCCGTCGGCAGCGGGGTGCGGGGAAAGTTGCCTCCGGGAGTCAGCCCCGTGGGTGGTGTGGGACAGCTTAGGGCGAGGGGTTCAGGGGCTGCTGAAGTACGAGCCAGCTCCCTTGACCTTGTCCTTGGGAGGTGCCGTCTGGGGCAGCTCTGCTGTGGCCTGCCTCCCTCAGGATGCGCCACACAGGGACCTTCTAACCTGGTGGCTGTCGTTCTGTGCGTGGAGCTAAAGTTCAGTTCAGTAATTCTAGGCTGAAGCTCAACGTGATGAAAACGAGAGTACTTTGCAGCATTAATTTAGAAACGGTATCTGGGCAGAGCTAGTGGAAGACTTGTAGGACGGCAGCCTGCCTGTGCGGGAAGCGTGTGCAGCAGACCTCACCAACTCTGCGTTCTTACAGATCCGGAGCCCACTGTGTGCCACATCCGTGTACACAGTGGACATGGGGATGTGTCTGCTGGTAGTTGTTGTGTTCCAAAGCTCAGGCAGGAGCAAAACATGAGATTTAAACCTGTCATTTGGCCTGGGGCACAGACGCTCTCGCTTTCTCCCGGAGTTCTCTCTAAAGTGTGTCTGTGTGAAAGGGGACGTTTGCCAGTGGGGAGGAGTTGGGTTGGAGGGTGGGGACGACAGGAGTGTATTCAGAGGGCGGAAGGAACAGGGTGGACAGTTGCTTTGGTAACAGATCAAGGGTTGTTCATTCTTAAATACTAAAGGGTTTGTTGAGTTTACTGGTTCACATGAGAATTTCTCCACACAAAGCACGGCGTGGAACTAGGGTGGGAGCTGGAGTTTGCTTTTAGGAAATGCCTCCAAGTATAGTGTGTATTGTTTTCCTGTTGTCCATGGCAGCTATGGGGGATTAAATGTTAAAAATGTTAAAATAAAATGGGGCAACTTGGCTCAATCTTACGTCCTCACACAGTTACAGAACATTGAGAAATGAAGAGTGAGAGACTGTTCACTTTGGCTAAATGTGCACCCTTTTTAGGGCGTCCTTCTTCTCATTTAAGTCCCTGATGCCACCTTTTCAGCAAGGCCATTCCTGCCGTCTCAACTCAGTGACCCGTTGCCGTCACTTTCTCTTATGTTGCTCTGCTTTTAAAAGTTCGACTTTGAGATGTAATTTATATAGAGTCAAATGAACCCATTTTAAGTGTATGGTGTGAAAAGAAAGTTTACATACTTAGGTGATAATCACCACAGTGAAGGTACAGCAGGGAACCATCGCTGGCAGGAGCTCCTCAGCCTCTGCTCCAGGAAGGCGCCCATCTGCGGGATCTGACTTTCCAGAGTTTCGTATACAGGAGTCCCTTCTTATCTGTGGGGCATGTGTCCCAAGACCCCCAGTGGATGGCTGAAATTGTGGGTGGTACCACGTCCTCTGTATATGATCTTTTTTTTCCTGTGCATACATACTTTTGATAAAGTTTACAGATTAGGTACAGTAAGAGATTAGCAGCAATAACTAATAATACGGATCAGTTACAACGGTGTGTTAGCATCACCGCTCTTGTGCTGTGGGGCTATTATTAAATAAAGTGAGGGCCACCTGAACTCAAGCACTGCGATGGTGCGGTCGTCGGTCTGATCACCAAGGTGGCTACTGAGTGACTCAGGGCGGGTGGCGTATATGGCATGGACATGCTGGACAAAGGGAAGACTCGTACCCTAAGCGGGACACAGTGGGACAGCTCGAGATTTCACCATGCTTCTCAGAATGGTGCGCAGCTTAAAACTTAACAAAGTGTTTTTTTCTGGACTTTTCTGTTTAATCTTTTTAGACTGTGGTTGACCATGGGTAACTGACACCTTGCAGTGTGAGCCGCAGATAATGGGGGGGCTGCTGGAAATGGAGTGTTCCACGTATTCTCTGTTTCTGGCTTCCTTCACTCAGCTGGTGCTTTTGAGGTGCGGGTGTCATTTGTCCCTTTGTACTGCTGGGAGCGCCTCAGCGAGCGGCTGTGCTGCAAGTCAGCTGTACCCTCCTGGCGGACATTTGAGTTGTTTCCAGTCTTGGCTATTACAAAACACCCTGCTATGAACATTGGAAATATACTCAGCGTCTGCTGGATATGTTTTATTCTCCTTGGGAAATACCTGGGAGTGCAGTTGCTTTGTTGTATGATAAGTGTACATCGTTTTCACTTTGTGAAAACTGCCCGACTTTTTCCAAAGTACTTACAGCATCTACCCTCCCACCAACAACGCACAAGAGTTGCAGTTGTTTGTCTTGACCCAAACTTGGTGTGTGGTGGATTTAAGCTGTATGATCCTGATGACAAGTGTTGTTGATGGTCTTTTCCTGTACTTAGCAGTCATTTGTATGTATTCTTTTGTGAAATGTCCGTTTGAATCTTTTGCCCATTTTTAACTGATTTGTTTATTGAGTGACAACTCAATAATGAGAGTTCCTCAGATATCCTGGATACAAATCCTTTGTCAGATTTATGTGTTGCAGATTTTTTTTCTAGTCTGTGGCTTGTCTTTCCATTTTCTTAGTGGTGGTTTTTGAAGAACAAATGTATGGAACCCCATTTATCAACTTTTTTCTTTTATGGTTCATGCTTTTTTATGTGCTAAGAAATTTTTGCCTGCCACAAAATTACGAAGTTTTTAAAAAATAGTTTTTAAAAGAAATTTTGTACTCTTAGCCCTTACATTTAAACCAGTGATACATTTTAATTTGTGTATATGAAATGAGAAAGTAAATAGATGTTCATCCTCTCACTCCATGGATATAAATTATTCCCACATCATTTGTTGAAAAAGACTGTTCTTTCCCTATTGAAGTCTCTGGGTGACTTGGTGTAAAATCATTTGACCACACATGCATAGCACTGTTTGTATGGTTATGTGAATAAATGAAAGAAATGAATTTATGTAATACCTTTGAAGGCAACTCAAGATCATGTAGTGCTTCTCAAGTATTATAATGAACATTTATTTTCATACCCTAGTGAATAATTTTTAATTAAAAAACCTATTACAGAGACATGACAAGTAATTGCACAGTCTGACCCTGCACTGGACTCTGGACTGGCGAGAAAAAAAAATGCCATGAAGAATATTAATAAATCCAGTGGCAAGATGAGAATAGGAACAGTAGATCAAAGTTTTGTATTAATGTTAAGTTTATGAAGTTGGCAGTTGTACTGTGGTAACATGAAAGAATGTTCTCACTTTTAGTAAATACACACTGAAGTATTTAGTAGTAAAGGGCCATGAGGTATGTAAGTTATGCTCAC
>NC_045441.1:147517760-147548506 GCF_002776525.5 Piliocolobus tephrosceles
TATTTTTAGTAGAGATGGGGTTTCACCATGTTGGCCAGGCTGGTCTCTAACTCCTAACCTCAGGTGATCTGCCCACCTTGGCCTGCCAAAGTGCTGGGATTACAGGCATGACCCATCACTTCAGACCTAAAAAAATTTTTTTTAATAAAATGTTTTTTTAAAAAATCTATTACATTAATTTGTTGGCTTAATATTTGCCTTTTACATGGAAGTAGAATTTAAACGTATTAAAATAGCCATTAATAGTGATTTAAAAAATCTAGGTTGTTAGGCTTACGTTTATTTGAAATAGAAATTTCTCTGAAAACCAAATGGCCATTCTAGATGTAATGATCATTTACCATTTCACAAAAACAAGTTTTATGATGATGTCTTGTGTTACAAATTCTCTCTTATTGTCTGAAAGCCAGCTCTCAGTTTCGCCGGGCAAACTGGCCTGTTTGAAGTTTTCTGAGGATACATTTTCTCTCTATCTTTTTTTTTTTTTTTTTTTTTTTTTTGAGGCGGAGTCTCGCTCTGTCGCCCGGACTGGAGTGCAGTGGCCAGATCTCAGCTCACTGCAAGCTCCGCCTCCCGAGTTCACGCCATTCTCCTGCCTCAGCCTCCGGAGTAGCTGGGACTACAGGCGCCCGCTACCTTGTCCGGCTAGTTTTTGTATTTTTAGTAGAGACGGGGTTTCACCGTGTTAGCCAGGATGGTCTTGATCTCCTGACCTCGTGATCCACCCGTCTCAGCCTCCCAAAGTGCTGGGATTACAGGCTTGAGCCACCGCACCCGGCTCTCTCACTATCTTTTTGGTCACCTAGTGTGATTACAGCAGTAAACGTTATTACAGAGTCCTCTGCACAAGAGCCCGTGTATGTCTTTAAAAGGTGGAAGTCCTGTTCACTTCAGGTATCACTCCCAAGGATTCAATGTGAATCTAACTGTGTTTGTTAAGTCCTCTTTTGTATTTGGTCTGTTTTCTACCACAGCAAAGTCAACAGAACAAGCTAGGATACAGATGATCTACTTCTAGGCCAGAAATCTGAGAGGATTTAGAGGAAATCCGCACAGCCAGTGAGCTCTCATACAGCGGCCGACCTGGCTGGTGAGACCGTCTTGTCCACTTGCCGTGGCCAAGCAGGACCCACTGCTGTCTTATCCACTACTTGCAACTTTGAGCGTCTTAATTGACTCGGTTTAGGGACTTTTGTTTTCTTCAACTTGTCTTTGCTTTGAAGTTTTCATATATATTTCTATACAGTATATGCTGGGTAATATAATAGACGTGATAACCTGGACTCAGAGCACCCCTCAGTTAGTGTTTTCCATTTTCTGCCCTTTTTCTCTCTCTCCTGTTCCACGTTCGTCTCATTTGGCGAGTACTTTCTGAGCTCATGATGTTCCTTTCCGAGTTTCCTAACTTCTCCAGAAGCACCTCGACGGCACAGGTCATCCCGAATCTCGCAGTATTCGTGCAGTGTTGTCTTCAGGTTTTATTTGTTGCCTAGTTTTAGAGTTCACTACTGTGGCCACGCTAATCGTGCCCATGCAGAGTGCTGACCGCAAGGAGCTCTATTCCGTGCTGAGCTGGACTCTTGGAGCTCAAGTGACGTTTCGTGGTGAGGAGGCAGGGATTCGGAATTGAAAGGAGCAGCGCGAATGAGGGCTGTTTGGCCCTTGCCTATTGCTGGCTTGTGACTTCCCCTCACAGAATCTCTTGAAATGGATGCCACTCCTGAAGTGACGTGGCTCTTTTAGGGGCCTACTCGTGCGGTGGTGTGTGCAGCTCTCCTGGCGCTTGGGAAAAGTGGAGTACAGGGTTGCCTGCGGGACGATCTGCCATCGGCCAGGGCCCTGCCTGCCTTAGCCCCCGCTGAGAGCTCAGCATGGCTTCCACCTGCAGCTGTCTTCCTGGGCATTTTCTTAAGTGAAAATAAAGATTCAGCCATGAAATGATTTTTGTTTTAATTTATTTATTTTTAATGTAAGAAACAAATAGAGTTGCTTTTTAGAAGACAAAACTGAAATGAAGCACTGAAAACATTCACGATTGTTAGGAAGATGCAGATCCTCAGAATGAAAAAGTATGTGTTTTAAAGTTCCCTGTTTACATTTCTGAACTTTCAGGAATCTCTAGGTTTGGGAGGTTGAGGCATCTTCTTCAGGCCTCACAGTGAGCCCCGGCGCCGGGGCTGCAGTCTGGTCCGCGGTGAACCCCAGCGCTCGGGCTGCAGTCCGCTCCACAGGGCTCGCTGTGATGTTTTCTTTGTGTTTGTAGCTCAGTGTCTTTAACGCAGTAACTGCCTGCTGAATGCAGTGGGATGTTTGCTGCTGATCACAGGGACATTTAGGCTGTTGAGGTTTGTCCTTCAGTTACTGAAGGAAGAAAGGAATTCAGAATAAAGACCCAGCATCCTTTCATAAACTTAGGGAATGATTAACTGTATTTTGCCTGAAGATCATGCAAGCCCACACCCCTGCCCCCTCCTGCCTGCTTGCCTTCTAGTGTGGAAAATTTGAAGCAGGCAGGAAAGTATATCCAATCTGCAAGGATGAAGTAGCTGAAGGAGTCTGGGTGACGAGAAGTGAGGGTGGCAGAATAGTGCAGCAAGGTCGGACGAGGACAGAACCCACGTACACCATTCTGTGGTCGTGCCTAGCTACGGGAGAGGCCCCTCGTGGCTCTCAGCTTCTCAGCAGCTGGGGAAAAGATGGGAACCCAGTCTGTAATGGCAGGCACAGGGGACATATGATTAAGGCCCAGTGGGTTTTCCAAGAGGCCAGCTTTTTCTGACACTGAGATCTGAGAGAAATTCCTTCTTTAGACCCTCACTAAGAATATGTCCTCCACCCATCCCTACAGTGGATAATGACATGCATTTCTTCCTGCTGGGTCTTCTCATGGCTCGCGGTGAAGTTCAGAGGGGAAACAGGCTTGTGGGAGAATGATGAAAGAACGCCAAGCAGACGGGGAGCATCCCCTGGGACTTTTGGATCCAGTGATAGAATTTAGAAGACTTAGGGGTGTGAGCGGACTGTGTATCCCTCAGATTATCCTTCAAAATAACAGTGGCCCAGAATTTGGAGATGAGGCAGCAGGTGTGCCCACGGTGCTGTGTCGGCCACTGGGTGTTACAGTGAGAAGCGGACCCGTGTCTTCGACAGTTGTCTGAGGGAAGGATAAGCTCACCAAGTCCAGGGTGACAGTCAAGGAACCTGGCCCCGTGGCCTCTCTCCTACACTGTGGTGGGCCAAGGGAGAGCTCTCAGACACCCTGGTCTTCCTTGGGACACTGTTTGGGATCGCCTGACAGTGTCCCAAGGAACTGTTCCCAAGGCTGCAGCATTCGCTGACAGAGAGCGCGGCTGTAGGAATCTTAGCCTGGAGAAGTTTTGAAGGAGTTGTCTGCGGTGGGCTTTAAAAAAGTAAATGACATCCTGGCTAACATGGTGAAACCCTGTCTCTTAGCCGGGCGTGGTGGCGGCACCTGTGGTCCCAGCTACTCGGGAGGCTGAGGCAGGAGAATGGTGTGAACCCAGGAGGCGGAGCTTGCAGTGAGCCGAGATCGCATCACTGCACTCCAGCCTGGGCGACAGAGTAAGACTCCATCTCAAAAAAAAAAAAAAAAAAAACATAAAACAAAAAACAAAACAGTAAATGAAAAACAATAGCAAAAAAACAAAAAAAACCAAATCACAAAACCTCAGCAAAAGCACCCTTAGAAATGTCTCATTCCAAGCACTGACCCATCCTTGTTCTTCCCCAGTCCTCCCTTAATTCTTAATTGGATATAAGCCAGGGTCTGTCTCTCCAGGAAATCATCGGCGAGCGTGGCCAGTCATGAGAGAGCAGGACCAGGGATCAGCTGAGGCTTATTCTAAGATGAGATGATCAAAATACCAAGAATGCTTCTAAGTTATGATTCTTGATATTATGGCAACAAGGAATGCAGTGTGTCTGAAAGAGCCACCAGGCCAGGAGACCCGTCTGAAGGAAGCCAGGGATCAGAATATAACCCTGTTCATGTGATTTCAAGCTGCCACCCCGTCTGTCAGGGACTTGTTCCTGCCAGTCCTCCCCTTCTGGTGACATCTTACCTGAGTGTTGGTAACCAGGGGCTCCCCTGAGTTTGGCATTTCCATAGCTGCAGCTGTGGTTGATGGTCCCTAGACTCTGACAGGAGCCAGGCGCTCTCAGGTTGGTCACGAGAGATTTCTCCACAGGGTGACAGAGGACGACAGTGATTATTCATCATACTGATCCCGGGACAGGATGTTGGGCTTGAAAACTAGACTGAAAATGGGTCAAGGAGGCAGGTGCCCAGTGACCTCGTGGTCTCCCTGTGGCGAGGGGCGGCGGGGTTGCCTCTTGAGAAATGGATGTGACGGCGGTTTCCTCGGTTGGCCACGCCCACAGAGTTTTAAGAAAGCAAGGAAGTGTGTAGCAGTGAAACCCCCAGATGAGGACAGACAGCAGAGTTCCCGGGGCAGAAAACCATTGCCAGGTATTTTATTCAGTGTGTTCATGATCAGGTAGTCTCCGTAAGGTGTGGGTACCCCTTAGAGTGTCTGCAGTGTTCAGGGCTGTTCCCTGTGAGGAGAAGTGTGGGGTAGACACCAAGGAATGGGGCACGGTGTGGGCTCCGGGGGATCTCTCACCGCTGCAGAGAGGCCTCAGGACCACCCCAGTTCCTGGCCCTGAAGGCCAAGCCCAGATCCTCCCTTAACAATATATTAGCCTTGACCTTCTCGAAGCTGATAACAAAATATTGTGGCACAGTTTTATGAGATCAGTTTTGTGAGGCTCTCTCCCTGGCCAAGCCACTGTAGAAGCTTTAGCCCAGGGGTGTCCAACCTTTTGGCGTCCCTGGGCCACATCAGAAGAAGGAGGAACTCTTGGGCCACACATAGAATACACTAACACTAATAGCTGACGAGTGAAGAAAAAGGTCCTGTGCATCACGTTTTTGGTATTTGCCACCACGGATGAGCAAAACCATTGTTGCATTGAAAGGGCTGGACGTGGCTCCTTCAGCTCCTGACAGCCTTTCACCTTAGCGACTGGAGCAGCTACAGCATGTTAGGTGATTTATCAAACATCTGCTGCTGGCAGGTAACCAGAGGTGAAATTTCTCTCTACAGACACTCAGGCTGGAAGTGGAGCAGAACCCAGGTGGAAGACGAGGTCACTGGTGGCTTCTCCAGGTGGAAGACCAGATCCCTCGTGGCTTCTCCAGGTGGAAGACCAGGTCACTGGTCACTTCTCCAGGTGGAAGGCCAGCGTCTCCAGGTGGAAGGCCAGATCATTTGGCTTCACCACATGGAAGGCCAGATCACTGGTGGCTTCCTGTGGCTTCTGCCCCCTTTTATTCTTCCTGCTCTGACTTCACTATCTAATCCTGAGTCCACGTGGGTGCTGTCACAGCAGTTCTAGGAGTTGGCACGAGAGAGAAATGATCCCTTTGCACTCAGTGCTGGCTGTCTTTCCCCAGAACAGCAGTAAGCAGGAATGGACTACTCTAATATCATATAACTTAGAACCTGGGTTGCTAGGGACAGAAAAGTGCATTTCTTTTTCTGTACTGATTCCTTGTGACTTCTGCTTACCTGGAAACTTGGTGAGGGACTTACTGTTCACGCACCCAGAGCTGACTGGGAGGAGTGCCTGAAAGAGAGCTCTGCAGTTGCTCAGGATCTCAGGAAGAGCTAACATATTTAGAGGATTAAAGGAAATAGGGCTTTTTGACTCCTTGAAGGATTAATTTCCTTATGTAGTTTTCACATAAGGTGTTTTCTCTAAGAAAGTTCAACCAGGAGATACACTGGTCCCTCTTGCTAGTGGGGGATATGATTGAAGACCCCAGTGGGTGCCTGAAACTGCAGATAGTACCAAATCCTAGACATACTGTGTTTTTTCTTGTACATACATACCTATGATAAAGTTTAATTTAGAAATTAGGCTCAGTAAGAGACTTCTGAACAGCAGTAACTAAGAATGATTATTGTAACAATATACTGTAGGAAAAGTTACATAAATGTGGTCTCTCTGTCTAAAAATATCCCCCTTCCTCGTCTTGTGAGGACGTGAGATGACGCAGTGCCCTGTGGTGAGAGGCGAGAGGCGAGTGATGTAGGTTAGGCCACTGTGGCCTCTGATGTACACCAGAAGAGGACTGGCTGCTTGGGTGACCTGGGCCGTCGAGCCATGAGGATGTCAGTGGCTGCAGGTCAGGAGCAGACGGTGTGGATGACTGACAGGCAGGCAGGGTGACAATGTGGAGATGCTGGACGGAGGGCTGGTTCAGGTTCTGGGCAGGCGGGGCAGGACAGGCCAGTGCATCCCCTTCCTCTGCCCCCCACCGAGCTTCTGGGGTGGCCAGCGAGCGAGTCTCGGCACCAGAGGGCAGTGCTGGCTGGGTGGCTCATCTGAGAATGTTCCTTCTGGTAACTCGGATGCTTTCTTCCCAAGATCATCCTTCAGAGAAGCTCCAAGCACCCATTAGAAGACGTTCCCCCAGTGATGGTTAAGGCGGAGCAGCGGGAGAGCCAGTGTTGTTTTGGCTCAAGTCAGCTGGACGGTTTCTGTTATTTGTTTTGGCTTCCTGGTCCATGTGAGGGGTTGGTGGGGGTGGGGGTGGGGCATGAGAATCGCCTTGTTTTTGCTTTGCCGTAACTGAGGAAAGGATTAAGGAGCCATCTGTGGCACGTTGTTGTCGCCATAAAAAAAAAAAATCTACTCTTTTCCAATAGCGTTAAGTTTGCTTCTGTTCACGTCTGTCATAGGGCAGGTGTGTCATGCCCAAAGCGATTGGACCTGTGGGAGTTCTGTTGTGGGTGGTTCCCGGAACTGTGGGCGGGCGATTTCACCCAGGGCTCCCTCTGCTTTGTGTCTTGTAGAATGTCGTTCTCTCAGGAGGCTCCACCATGTTCAGGGATTTCGGACGCCGACTACAGAGGGATTTGAAGAGAGTGGTGGATGCTAGGCTGAGGCTCAGCGAGGAGCTCAGCGGCGGGAGGATCAAGGTAGGAGCCAGGGGCCTCCACGTGGTGCCTGGGGCTTCTGCGCCAGGCCTGACTCGGGCCCTCCTGACGCAGAGCTGGAGGAGCTTGTCTGCGTCGCGTGAAATGAAAACAAGTGTGCATCGCTTTCTGAGCTGCATTTTGACATGACCGCGGAGGTTTGCTGCCTGAGGTCCTTCCAGGCTGGTAGTTCAGACCGATGGTCCTGACGACACAGCAGTGGCAGCTTCACACTCTCCCTGACCATACCTGCCAGCAGTTTCCTTTTGTGTTGTAGAGATCAGGCCTGGGGTGTAATGACCAGTGTCCCAAGGAGATGGGACTGATTTACGGTGAGGATCTCTCCTATCCTTCGGAAATGTTCTCATTAAATGAAAATAACTGATGTTAGCAGGGAGTTAAGGCGTTTCTCCAAGATAGTCATTCCTAAGTAGCTGGTGATCACTGTGGGCTTCTAACCAAGAGTGGGCTTCGATAGCGGCAGTGGGCGCAAGGAAGAGAGTGCACGAGTCCACTGTTGGAAAAGCAGTTTCTTTTTCTTTTCTTTTTTTTTTTTTTGGAGACAGAGTCTCGCTCTGCCGCCCAGGCTGGAGTGCAGTGTCGAGATCTCGGCTCACTGCAAGCTCCGCCTCCCAGGTTCACACCATTCTCCTGCCTCAGCCTCCTGAATAGCTGGGACTAAAGGTGCGCCCGCCACCACACCTGGCTAATTTTTTGTATTTTTAGTGGAGACGGGGTTTCACTGTGTTAGCCAGGATGGTCTCCATCACCTGACCTCGTGATCTACCTGCATTGGCCTCCCAAAGTGCTGGGATTACAGGCATGAGCCACCTCACCCAGCCGGAAAAGCACAGTTTCTTTTAGTATTTTGGGGATGGTTAATCTTATTTGGGATGATCTCTGCAGTGCCAGAACATTTGATATGTTTGGTCAAAGAAAAGCAGTGAGGTTAATTGCTTGGATTTTGTGCTTTTGTGCTTTAATGCTTTCAGCCTTGTGAGAGGCAGGTTCTGCTTGCTGGGCGCACTGTGTTCCTTTGAGCCCTGGGGGCTGGGATTGTGGTGGGTCTTGGGGGGATTTGGCAGCAGGGGTCAGAGTCACTGAGTGCTGGGTGTGAGGTTGTGCTTGTGCCAGTAAGAGGAGGGCGGCCCCGGGTGAAGCCGTGGTCTTGTCAGCTGGGGGATGATTGGATCACAGATGTGTCTGTGCGCGTGGAGTAAGTGAGAGCTGCTTTCTCTTCCAGCCAAAGCCTGTGGAGGTCCAGGTGGTCACTCATCACATGCAGCGCTACGCCGTGTGGTTCGGAGGCTCCATGCTGGCCTCGACTGTAAGTCCCTCTCTCGGGGGCTCTGTGTGTCCATTCCCGTGCTCTCTGTTGAGTTTGGGTAACTATCGTCTATGAAGGTGAAATAGTGTGTGCCCTAATCGTGTGGCTCTAAACAGACAGTTCTGTAAAATAGAAATTATATCTTTTTTTTTTTTTTTTTTGAGATGGAGTTTTACTCTGTCACCCAGGCTGGAGTTTAGTGGCGCGATCTCAACTCACTGCAACCTCTGCCTCCCAGGTTTAAGCAGTTCTCCTGCCTCTGCGTCCTGAGTAGCTGGGACTATAGGCGTTTACCACCACGCCTGGCTAATTTTTTTGGGTTGTATTTTTAGTAGCGATGGGGTTTCGCCATGTTGGCCAGGCTGGTCTTGAACTCCTAACCTCAGGTGATCCCCCCTCCCCCCGCTTAGCCTTGCGAAGTGCTGGGATTACAGGCCTGAGCCTCTGCGCCCGGCCCAATATAAACTATGGTCTGAATAATCACACAACACATTTATCACTTATCCTTGCTAATTAGGGGTTACAGATAACGTGGTAAGTGGAATCCAAAAATAATCTAAACAAATCCTGCATTAATTATTAATTTCAGTGACTTTTCCAGATAATTCTTACTTTTCCCCTCGAATCTGTGAACAGTTCACACGTTGTTGGTGGGGGTCTGTGAACAGCTTACACATGATCACACGTTGGTGGTGGGGGTCTGTGAACAGCCTACACATGATCACAGGTTGTTAGTGGGGGACCAGCATTTGTTGGTCCTGAGAAGACAGAGGCTGATGACATTTCTAAAAAGTGAAATGCCCCCCATGAGTAGTTCAGTACATCAGAGAGGTAAAACCTTGCAGCAATGGTCCCGTGAGGGAGGGTGGAGGCCGGGACGAGGAGAGTGTCTTGCCTGCTTGGTAGCTTGACTTTCTTCTGAAATGTGTGTCTTTCTGTCCGCCTGTTGCCTCTCGTAGCCCGAGTTCTTTCAGGTCTGCCACACCAAGAAGGACTATGAAGAGTACGGGCCCAGCATCTGCCGCCACAACCCCGTCTTCGGAGTCATGTCCTAGTGTCTGCCTGAAAGCGTCGTTCGATGGTGTCACGTTGGGGAACAAGTGTCCTTCAGAACCCAGAGAAGGCCGCCGTTCTGTAAATAGCGACGTCGCTGTTGCTGCCCAGCAGCGTGCTTGCATTGCCGGTGCATGAGGCGCGGCGCGGGCCCTTCAGTAAAAGCCATTATCCGTGTGCGACCGCTGTCTGCCAGCCTCCTCCCTCACCCGCCCTCCTCTCCCTCGCTCTCCCTCTTCCGAGCTGCTAGCTGACAAATACAATTCTGAAGGAATCCAAATGTGACTTGGAAAATTGTTAGAGAAAACAACATTAGAAAATGGCGCAAAATCATTCTGCCCCGGGAGAGAATGTGGGGGTGCAAACCCTTTTCCTCCCAGCCTATTTTTGTAAATAAAATGTTTAAACTTGAAATACAAATCAATGTTTATATTTCCTATCATTTTGTATTTTATGGTATTTGGTACAACTGGCTGATACTAAGCACGAATAGATATTGATGTCATGGAGTGCTGTGATCCAGAGTTTTTAATTGTGAGGCATGTTCTGATATGTTTATAGGCAAACAAGTAAAACAGCAAACTTTTTTGCCACATGTTTGCTAGAAAATGATTATACTTTATTGGAGTGACATGAAGTTTGAACACTAAACAGTATTGTATGAGAATTACTACAGACCATGTATCTTTTAGTTTTTTCTGTTTGAACTTTCTGGAACTGTTTTATAGAAGATGATGGTTTGTTGTCGGTGAGTGTTGGATGAAATACTTCCTTGCACCATTGTAATAAAAGCTGTTAGAATATTTATAAATATCTTTCTGCTGTAGTGTGGTGGTCTGTTGTTTTTCTCCCTGTCGCTGTGCTTCTTTTAAAGAATATTGACATTGTTTTACATCATTGGCGGATTTGATTAATACCCAGCTTGTGGGAGGAAATGTCTTTTTCTGAATGGTGTGGGCTGCCTGCCGTGCAGTGGCCAGTCCATCGCTGGGGTATCGTGGGTCTGGATAACCTGTCAGAGATGGTTTTGGCATCTGGGGTATAGTGGGAAGGAGCGACTAATGATTTCTGATATTCTTTCGTAGAAATTCAGGATTCATGACTGTAATCTTTCAGTAACTACTCTGATGTTTGCTGAATGGATTGTTGGCTTGAAAGGTAATTTGCTCAATTAATAGATTTAGGTTTATTTCGCTCTTCATATAATTCTTATAATTATGTTGCTTTAAAAATTGCTATTTATGGTATTTCTTCTAAGTTATGAAGTGTTTAAACTTGAAACACTTCAAGTTTTTTTGTTTTGTTTTAAATTTTGTTCTGTTTTATAATTTTTTCCTTACTTCCACTCTCAAAGGAGGTGAATTAAGTATGTTTTTTTCTCAGAAAATTTGCCTTCATAAAGAAACGTAGCCAGGTGCAGTGGTGTGCCCCTGTAGTCCCAGCTCCTCAGAAGGCTGAGGCAGGAGGATCACTTGAGTCTAGCAAGTCAAGACTGCAGTAAGCTAGGATTGAGCCACTGTAATCCAGCCTGGGTGACAGAGTGAGACGCCATGTCTTGAATAAAACAAAAACAAGAATAACAACACAAAAATGTGATGTTATTATTTGAGTTTAGAAATAAGTTTAATATTGAACTCAGTATGGTGAAATCTGAGTTTACCAAGCCTCAGCTGCCCAAATCTCTGATATTGTCACTGTGCTAGGCCCTCAGTCTCCCCAGTCAAGAGTCTGGTACCACCTGCTTCTCCCCTGATCCAAAGTGTTTCTCTGCATTCCCTTGGAGATTTGCTGCTTCTTGGGATTGCTGTACCATTGGCTTCTCATGATCTTCCAGCCGTTTTATTGCATCAAATTCCCGGTTGGTCTGCCTGCCTTCAGTCACACCTTTGCACCCTGAACATGGTAGCGAGAGCCATTCCTTCTAATGCCATTTTCTTCTTAGTTCTCTGCTATTCAGGGACCTACCTGATACTCCCACCTTCACCCTGCCCCGCCCGGTTCAGCATGCTTTGCACATCTCACAGTGCGCACTGTCGTTCCCACCTCTGCTCTGCATCTGTGCATTGGCAGGTGCTTTGTTGCACCTTCTCCAAACCCCAGGAATAACACCACTCTATGTCAGTGGTGTGGCAGCCTGGCTAAGCTAGAGCTGTATAACCTGTCTTTCCACCACAGGACACCCAAAGCTTCCATGTTTGGTACAAGATGATCTTTGAGATTGTACTTCTGTTTGTCAACTTAAAGGACTGTGGGATAATTTTTTTTTTTTTTTTAAGATGGAGTTTTGCTCTTGTCCCCCAGGCTGGAGTGCAGTGGTGCCATCTTGGCTCACCTCAACCTCCACCTCCTGGGTTCAAGCGATTCTTCTGCCTCAGCCTCCCGAGTAGCTGGGATTACAGGCATGCACCACCACGCCCGGCTAATTTTGTATTTCTAGTGGAGATAAGGTTTCTCCATGTTGGTCAGGCTGGTCTCAAACTCCTGATCTCAGGTGATCCACCCACCTTGGCCTACCAAAGTTCTAGGATTACAGGTGTGAGCCACCATACCAGGCTGAGCACATTTTGTTTTAAACCTACATTGACAGGACAGAGTGACCCATTAGAATGGGACAGGTATGGTGCTGTGGTTCTCAACCCTGGGCAAGATCCATCCCAAATTAAGAGAATCAGAATACGGGCCCCAGGGAAGACATCCCATTTTTGCTTTCTGTTTTTAAACTCCTTAGGCATTGCCAGCATAGCTGGATCTGAAAGGCTTATGAGCAGAAGGATGGGCTTTTGACTCAGAAAGATCTGAGTATGAATTCTGGCTGTTCCTTAAGCAAATGAGATCCTGTTTTCTGTTTGCTCATCTGTGGGAGAATTGTAATGGTCCTTTTGCTGTTAATAGAGGTGAGTTATAATTTTTTGTTTATTCAATAAGCCTGGCAGGTACTATAGATAGAAACGAACTGTGATTCTGCCATGTGTACCATTCACTTTATAAGGAAGAAAAATGTTTACAGTTAGTAATTCTGACAAAATCTCTACTTAACTTTTGTTCAGGTTGAATTAATTAGATCATAATCTAGAAATGAGTTAAGTATTCCTAGAGGTGATGGGTGAAATCGACCTCCTATGACAAAATTACAACTCAGGTGAGCAGTTTTCTGTAAAAAACATTTCACCAAATATACTCGTTAAATTCTAAAATTACAAGTCTACAGTCTTCAGGACTATTAAAACAAACCTTTTAATAGTGCAGGAGCCAGGTGTAGTGGCAAGTACCTGTAGTCGCAGCTACTGGGTAGGTGGAGGTGGGAGAATCCGTTGAGCCCAGGAGTTCAAGGCTGCAGGAGCCAGGGTCGTGCCACACACTCCAGCAACAGTGAGACCTTCTTAAAAAGTGCAGGAAGTTGCTTTGCCCTATTTAACAGATTTAGACATAAACTCAGCTTTACAATGGTGGGAATATTATACGAACGGCCTTAACTTAAAATCTGGCAACTAGTATGTGAATATTTAACATTATCTTTCTAAGTAAGAAGATACAATGGCTGGCTCAGAGCTGCTCTTTCCAACACACCTGTGAGAACAGCCTCTCACTTCTTTGGGGATATTCATCCGCTCTTCCTGAGGGTTTAGCTTCGGTTTTATGAACTTTTAAGCCAAGATTAGATTAAGTAATGTGAAGCTCATGAGTTTGTTTCTGCATATGGTGAGGGTTGGGGAAGAAACGAGAGAAATGGAGACTCCTGAAATGGGGGCCGTAGAAGAGGACCTGATCAGGGCTGCTGAGGATGGGGGAGGTGACTGCATCCCTTACAGAGGGAGGAAGGGGAAGCGCAGAAGGCACCCCGTGCTTGTGTTGACCAACTACAGGTGGGTGGAGGACTCTCCCCGGTTGAGTTTCCATTTCCATGTGGCCCAAATGGAGGAGGGAAGAAGGTGAGGCTTTCTTAGGGGTTGGGGTTTGGGTTTTGCCAGGCAAGTGTAATGATGGGTGGGGCAGGTGTCCTGGGGGCAGGCAGGTGTAGACGGGATTTCTCTGCTGCTAACATGAGGGACCACGGACTCCAAGTAGGGTGGGGAGCAGAGGGAGATGAGAGATTGGGAGGAGTGGAGGCATCTGAGGCCTGAAGGCCTTGGGCTTCAAGATTAGGAGGTTGTGGTCCTGAAGAACGATACTGACTAAGGTTTCAGAGGTGGAGCACCTCTCAGCAATAACAGGGTCATCGAAGTGGTCGTTGTGTGGAGATTGAATTCACTGGAAATGGAGGAATGTAGGGAATTTTGAGAGAAGAGCATTGGATAGGTTGTCCGGTGGGTGCTGGCTCACGCAGGAGGCCGTAGGGGTGGAGATGAAAGGAAGACTGGTCCAGCTGCCTGAAGTCCTGCCTCAGTCTCGGGGTGGCAAGGAGCTGAGCACCGACTGTGAGCTGGGCACTGCGCTGAGAGCGACCCACGTCGGGAGTGAGGCTGCGTAGCCTCCTTTCATCTGACCGCAACCCTGTGACGTTGGTACTGCTCTTCCCATTTTCCGGATGGGAGTGCTGTGGCTGAAAGAAATTCAACAACGTGCCAAAACCACACAGCCAGGAAGCCGAGAAGTCATGTTGAATCTATTTTCTCCAGTCTTATAGAAGTAGGTCATAGCAACCAGTGAGAGACCGGGTGGTAAAACCCAGTGATAGGGATCTGCGGCATGACTTCATCAGATAGTGGAGTAGAAAGAGTTTGGCAATGGCCGTGGGGAGCTGGAAATCCCTCTCGAATCCAGATGCCTCAGTACGTCACGTGTTCCAGGGAGCTACTGATGCAGGGTCTCTAGATGTAAAATTATTTTCATCTCTGTTCACAGTGCTTTGTTAACATATGTCTTGTCAGGTGCACTGGCTTTCTGTTACAAGGCACATACAAGACACTTGTTAATCTGAGCGCTTGGAACCATAATTAGCCCCTAGTAAGTGTTCAATAAATTTTAGCCATTATTATTATTCCGTGACAAAGCAATTGCTGTGTCTTAAGAGCTCTGCTTATCAACATGGTGTTAAAAAACGTTTCAGCATAGGAAAAGGGAATTTTAGATTCATGAACTGTATTGCCTTTTGGAATTTCATTAAGAAAGGGTTAGAAAAAAGATACTAGTGTGTAGTAGTAGAATGCAGACTCCCAGGGCCTTTTCTTACCACTGCAGCTGATAGGATCGAATCACTTTTATTGTCCATCTAAGGCAAAGGAAGCCGCTTGGAGCCTTGGGCTGCCTGCACGGCAGCGGTCTCCCACTGGGCTCCAGACCAGGTCATCCCGTCACAGCCATGTGAGGACGTCTCTGTTTTCGGCTGTACATGTTCCACAGGCTTGCTACGTGGGGGCAGTATGGTGGAAGATGCCCTCAGTGGCCCCCGGAGGTGTTTGTTCCCTTTCCTGGAGTGCTCTTGCCTGTCCGGGGTGTTCACCCTCCTCTGCCGCTGCCCCTCTGTGTGTAGAAGGCAGCCCCTCCTTCACCAGTGCACACCTGTGTCCCTCACCGAACTGACGTCCTGGAACATGGGGGCCGTATGGTGCTTATCTTGGGACCCCCCAGGGCCTTCACAAGGCCTGGTAGGTGCCCAGTAGATGCTCAGTTCCTATTCGAAAAGAACAAGGCATCCCTGGTTGTCCCGGGCTGCGTGTGCTCTGGTACTGAGACACATTGTGTGTCTGGATAACTGTAGGATGGTGAGCGCCCAGGATGTAGTGATCATTACCTTGAGAGTTTTGTGGTATCATAAAACCTAATTCTTGCGCTTGGACTCCAGGAGGGTTTCGGGAACCTGAAGAGTAGAGGATCAAGCCTGTCTAAGACTGCCGCCCGTCTCGAAGTGGCCTTCCCTGCACTCTGGCCAGCGTCTGCAGTGCTGTCAGCCAGAGGCCGATGGAGCAATCCCCCTGCAGGATCCTCGAAGACGTGCCTGTGTTTTATGGTAGTCGTAGCTCATTCCACAACTTTACTCCTATGAATAATGAGCTCTCGTGCGACTGAAGTGCAGATCGTTCGGTGATTAATTCGTTCTTTATGATCCCTCCTTTCTATCTCATTTGTAGAAATTACGATTGTGCCAGACAGGCTTGTGGGGTTAATCAAGTGCACAGCTTATTGAAAACCGCAAGAGAGGCCCATTAAGAATATTTATCTGTTAAATAATTCTTTACTTAATTGAAGAATATTTCATAATGTTTCTTTTAAAAGTAACTGTCACCCTTGTTAAATAAAAATATAACTTGATTGGCAAAATAATTGCATGGGGTTCTAATTGGCAAATTACATCAATGTCACTTGGTCAGACAGAAAGAAATCTTTGTAAAAGAAACTATAGCTTGATCTTAGTATCACTGTGAAAGTTTTTTTTTTTTTTTTAGTTTTAAAATATTAGCTCTTTTTACCCTATATTGGTTCTCAAAGGTAAGCAGCAGCTCATTCTCTGCAGATTGACTTCTCGGGTTTGATTTTTTTTTTTTTTCATTTTGGGTGCTGTGGATTAGTTTTTCTGTGTGTGTGTACGTGTGTATAATCATAGACGTATGTAGTTGTTAATGTCATATTGTTGCTAGGAATTTCAATTTTTTAAATGTTTTAATCAGTAAGAGAAGAACAAAGCTTTAAATTATTAAAAAAAAATAAACCTAAGGGTTTATGATGTCAAGCAAAATGTGTTTATTTATTGAGACGAGGTCTCACTCTGTCGCCCAGGCTAGAGTGCGGTGGTGTGATCATGGCTCACTGTAGCCTCAATGTCCTGGGCCCAAGCGATTCTCCTGCCACAGACTTCGGAGTAGCTGGGACTACAGGCCCATACCATGACTCCCGGCTAATTTATTTTTTGTAGAGATGGGGTCTTGCTACGTTGCCCAGGTTGGCCTCAAACTCCTGGCCTCAAGTGATCCTCCCACCACAGCCTCCCAAAGTGTTGGGATTACAGGTGTGAGCCACTATGCCTGGCCTGCAAAATTTAAATGCTAGGACATTGGCTGTATTTCTTATATTTAGGAATCAGATGTACATTGGCCTTGAGTCATCTTTTTTCTGCTTCTCATTTGTGACTGGCAATAGTGACCGTATGATGAGGTATTTTTGACGCAGTGAGCTGTGCGACATTTTTATAATTGTATTGCAGGAGCTTGGGGGCTTGAGCAGAGAGTGGGACACCCAGAATCGAGTGCAGACCCTGGCATTGCCATTGGCTGGTTCTCCGTTTGCGTTCATGTCCGTCATTCCATTTCTGTCTCTTTGCTTCACCCAGTGAGACGATGGTAACAAGCAGTAGTGGAGTTCATGGTCCCAGGATCCCACATTTCTGAGCTGCTCAGATTGACAATGTGGTAGAAAGATGAGCTGTCAGGGGCAACTGAGGAAGCCGATGTGAGGGGCTGGACGTATGGATGTGGAACGGCGGCCATGGCACGGTTCCAGGGCCTTCCATACATGGCAGGAAAAGCCGTCAGTTACCGAACGCTTGCTCGGCTCTGAGTCACATGTTTGCCAAGTGCCCGTCGGAGGACGCAGTCCTGAGGATGTGGAGCTTCCATCCTAGCAGAAGACAGGGACGTGGGTCCCAGCGTCATGCTGTATCATCACAAACCACAAAGGCCCGTGAGAGGAAGTACAGGGTGCCAGGAAACTCACAGCAGGCCCGGAATGGGGTATGGGCGAGGGGTGTGAAGGAGACACCGAGGGGAGGTGGAGCTGAGAGCTGCAGGGGAGTGGAGGCTGCCAGGCCACGAGGTGGAGGGGAGAGCAGTGCAGGAAGAGGCATGTATTATTAGATGGGTGCAAAAGTAATTGCGGTTTTTGCAATTATATTTAATGGCAAAACCCGCAATTACTTTTGCACCAGCCTAACAGCTTGAAGTGGCTGTTTCTTGTAGGTCAGATGTAGCAAAGTGTCAGCAACGTCTAGTGGGTCACTGAGACAAATGCCTGGAGCAGAAGGAAGCCTGGCGTTTTCAGAAAGAAGGCCGGGTGTGCGGGGTGTTCAAGAAAAGAGGTAAAGTGGTCCACGTGGGGCTGGCTACACATTTTGGTCCTTACCCTAGGAACAAAGTCCCGGGACACATGAAAAGATTTTTAACAGAAGAGTGGGTGCCTGGATGTGTGCTGCATAGACACACCTGGAAGGTCCGCCCGAGAGGTGGAGCTTTCCTCTAGAGTCATGGAGCAGACCTGGAGGAGGAGAGGTGAGGCGGGCTGCACAGGCTGCGTGGGAATGCTGCTGTTGTGCGAGACAGTCTCGCTCTGTCACCCAGGCTGGTGCAGTGGCATGACCTAGGCTCACTGCAACCTCTGCCTCCCGGGGTCAAGAAATTCTCTTGCCTCAGCCTGCCGAGTAGCTGGAACTACAGGCACGTGCCACCACGCCCGGCTCATTTTTTATTTTTATTTTTAGTAGAGATGTTGGCCAGGCTAGTCTCGAACTCCTGACCTCAAATGATCCACCTGCCTCGGCCTCCCAAAGTGCTGGGATTACAGGCATGAGCCACGGCACCCGGCCTGCTCTTGCACTTTCTAACGGCAGCTCCAGAAAGATGCCCTCAGCCCACAGGGCGCATGGTTTGGTAGATACAGCATGGGAGCCACGGAGGAACTGTGTCTTCCTCTGCGCAGAGTTAATAAAGGCTGGGAGAAAGGACTCCAGAATCAGCAGGGTCACCGACTGCGACCTTTGGCTGAAGGAAGGGAATGAGCTTTTTGAGGTTTAGTGTAACAAAATATATAGCTAGTTCAATGTGGCTCGATTTTAGTTTTAAAATGAAAAGTACCAATAAGATCATTTGTCTTGCTTAATTTAGAAGTAGTTTGTCTTCTCTTCCACCCCCCAACTCTGCTTTATTTCTTTTGTAGGAGAAAAGCCTCTGTGATTTGTCCAGGATCGGGGTATTTGAGAACTATTAAAGAAGAAATTAGGATATAACCCAGAGTGAGAAAGAGCTAGACACATAGACACTAATTAGGAATACGCTGGCTGGAGAAGTAACTTTGTGAGCTATAAAGGTACAAATGACTAATTGATATTTTTCACTGACATCTTTTATCTTAATTAGGTTGGTATACTGAACGGGCATTTCTGATTATGCAATCGTTCTCTTGAGCTGAATTAGCATGTTTTACATATTTATCCATTAGGTCTTATGTCCATGATAAATTAAACTTTATAGGTAATCAAAACATTATTGCATGATATAATTACAGCTCTCCTGAATTAGAGTTTAAGAATGTGATTGCCACACTCTACATAACTTAATGTCCCCTAATGGCAAAGATTAATAGCATTATAAACTTTCTTGTAATGTGCAGTTCACGTCCGGGTTGATTTACAGTTGGGTAACTTTTAAAGAGCTGACAGCCCTTGTGCTGAGATTTTATGAGCAGCATCGTTTCTGGGGGGAGTGTCCTCTGTAATTTAGTGCTCATCACTAAACTGCTAGTAATCATGTGTGTACTAAGTTGTTTGTACTAGTGCTCTGAGACGTTGTATATTTGTGGCAGAGTAAAGTAGGTGCTTGATTTCCCTTGGAAATGAAATAACAGTAATGTTGACAGGGTTTAGTAACCACACCCAGGGACAGATTTTCAGTTTTTTTTTCACCTTTTCTTAAAAATAAAACCACTGATGCATTCACACAAAGAGGTATGCATCTTGAGTGTCTATGTATAATTTAATTTAAACTCTACCATTACAGCAGATTGCTCTGGGAAGCCTTGGGCTGTGAACACTGGAATTGCACCTGCTCCATCCTTACCCCCCAGTGATGTGCGTGGCCAGTTTGAATAGATCAGGAAATGGATTTGGTGTCCATTTTCCCCCGTATTAGAGATGGGTTGACAGAATTACAGACCGCTAGACTGACAAGTTCACCTCTTCCCACCCTCCCCTTTTGCCAAGGAGGCGATTGATGACTTGTGATGAGAAAGGACTGATGGGATCAGAATCCATTGTGTGTCCATAAGACGGAGTCAAGTCCACTGTTACACAGGAGTCAAACCGGTGACCCCCCGGAGGGGAACAACACTGATGACTCAGTCCTGGCCCGGGGACTGTGGCTTCCTGTGAGCAGCTGCTCCTGCCTTCCCTTGTACAGCGGAGTTGTGAAAATCTAGCTCCAAGTCAGATGTGTTTAGGAAACTTCCGGCTAGCAAAGGGAAACGTTTGTTTCCTCGAGGCCCTGAGACTGTTGTTAATGTGCTGGGCTGTGTTGTGTCCTGAGCAGGAGCCTGTGGGGAATTGGCACAAAGCCTTGGTGTGTCCCGCCGCAGCTCCAGACCAGACCGCAGACTCGGGCTACCGCACCTCCAGACCAGGCCGCAGAGTCGGGGCCGCCACACCTCCAGACCAGAACCCAGAGTTGGGGAGCCATCGTATGGGGCTCCCCATGAAGCGTTGCCTTCAGATGGGGCATCTGTGGAGGGACTTGTGTAGGTGGACTGTGTTTAGTGGGAGAGAGAAGCTGGTTTCTAAAAAGGATTTTTTTTTTTTTTTTTTTTTTACTGTGGCATATTTTACTGTGGACTGAGGAGAAATAATTATTGTGCTTTTGATGCTCACTGGTGATACATAAGGAGAACTGAAGTGACAGAGTATTTTGGTACTCAGCAGAAAGATTATAATTAACAAAATAGACTGTTTGGCATTTCTTTTTGTTATTTTTCGTTTCTTTTTTATGCTCATACTCATCATCTAAGATAATGGAGAAATTCAATCTATTACTCTCTTCAGAATGCACTTAAGCAGCCTCTTTTAGAAAAGGATATAATTTCCATCTACTGGAATTCCATTTCAAATATCAACAAAACACCCTGGAGGGAAAGGAGTTACAGATGCTGGTGACTGACAGCATTAACCAGTGGGAGCTGGTGGTTAAGTGTGGTTGTGATCACTGCGACATCAGATTTTCCTTCCCTTCCCTTCCCTTTTTCTTTTTCTTTTCTCTCTCTTTTTTTTTTTTTTTTTTTGAGATGGACTCTCTGTCGTCCAGGCTAGAGTGCAATGGTGCAATCTTGGCTCACTGCAATTGCCCCCTCCCGAGTTCAAGCATCTCCTGCTTCAGCCTCCCGAGTAGCTGAAATTACAGGTGCCCACCACCACACCTGGCTCATTTTGTGTTGATAGTAGAGACAGGATTTCACCAGGTTGGCCAGGCTGGTCACGAACTCCTGACCTCAAGTGATCTACCTGCCTCGGCCTCCCAAAGTGCTGGGATTACAGGCATGAGCCACCGTGCCCAGCCTCCCTTCCCTTTTTCCCCCTCTCCCTTCCCGTTTTCCTTCCTCTTCCCCTTCCCCTTCCTGTTTCCCTTCCCTTTCTCTGTGGTCGCCCTGTGCTGCCAGGTTGCTCTCGAACTCAAGCGATTTTCCCACCTCAGCCTCCTAAGTAGCTGGTGCACATGGCTGTGCCCAACTGAAGTGTCCCCTGCTTAGGGAAAACAAGCTCCTTCCGTGCATATGATAAAAGTGGATACACTGTGGTGCCATCCGGACTCGCCTCTTGTGAGCAGTTGTAGTGGGCATCGTGTTTGTGGACAGAGTTTCTCCATGTCGTGGCTGTTTCGATTCGGAACTCGGGTGACCACCGCCGTTCCCAGCCTCCTGGGCCACTGCTTTCCTGTGGTGGGGACTCTGGTGGTCTTGCTGCCCCCCTGGCTATTTTGCTTCATGGCAGCACCTCTTCAGAGAATGCAGAGGAAAATTAACGATGAAAACGGCTTTCCTTTTAGTTCTGGGAAAAATTATTTGTCATAAAGAAGATAAAACATGGTTGTGTGGGAATAAATGAACGCCGGCCCCGTGAGCGCAGGCAGAGGCTGTTCCCTCCAAGCCCGCTCTGCAAGGGCCTGGGCGCCGTCTTGCCCGCATGGCAGAGCCTCCTGGTGACACAGGAGCGGGAGGCGTCATGGAGATCTGGGGAGGATCTGGGATCCTCCCAAAGTGCTGGGAAGCTCTGGGGTGCTGAGGGGGTGCTGTAGGCACACGGAGCTGGAGGCCGGCTTGCCAGAGTCAGGTCCTTGTGTGATGGATCGGGAGAGCACCTTTCTCTGATGGGTGCCAAATGGAAAGTGGCGGCTAAAAGGAGGGGAGCGGGCAGACACTGATCAAGTCCTGAGCATTTGGGGCCAATTGCTGCAGAGGTCACAGTTTCTCCTCCTGGGTTTCAGACTGTGGGTCGGTTTATGTACAATCTATCATCGTCCATTTGTGTATTCGGTCTCAGTTGGAAAACTGGAAGTTTGAGTAAGGTGTGGCCAGTCCATTCTACATTTTTCTGTGACTCAAAATGCAAAAGTTGAAGGCCTCAATCCTGAATCTGTGCTGTGATACTGCTGTCACTTTACGGAAATCAAACCTTCAGTGCCTTTCTACCGCATCACACAATTTTCTTTAACAGAATTTAGGTTCCCGATTGTGGCCTTGTGGGTTCGTAAAAAAAGCCTCAAGTTAAGGCAGAGGCCTGTGTTCTAATCCTGCCCCTGCCCCTGATGTGCTGTCTGGTCTGGGCGAATCATTCCATTGCCATGGGCCTGAGGTGGCTTTTATTTTAATTAATTAATTAATTAATTTGAGATAGAGTCTCACTCTGTTGCCCAGGCTGGAGTGCAATGGTGCGATCTCGGCTCACTGCAACCTCTGCCTGCCAGATTCCAGCCATTCTCCTGCCTCAGCCTCCTGAGTAGCTGGGATTACAGGTGCGGCTATCACGCCCGGCTAATTTTTGTATTTTTGAGTAGAGATGGGATTTCACCATGTTGGCCAGGCTGGTCTTGAACTCCTGACCTCAAGTGATGCACCTGCCTCAGCCTCTCGAAGTGCTGGGATTACAGGCGCAGTCATCACGCCTGGCTAATTTTTGTATTTTTAGTAGAGACGGGGTTTCGCCATGTTGGCCAGGCTGGTCTCAAACTCCTGACCTCAAGTGATGCGCCCGCCTTTGCCTCCCAAAGTGCTGGGATTGCAGCATGAGCCACCGGCCTGGCCTGAGATGGCTTTTAAAGTGGGTATGAGGAGCTGCATGCCCATGACCCTCCTGGAAAATATGATGATACCAAAATTTTGAATATAGTTGAGGAGACCCGTATTAGTTTCCTGGGGCTGTTGTAACAAAGTATACAGAGTAGGCGGTTTAAACAACAGAAATTTATTTTGTCACAGCCTGGAGGTGATTAGTCTAAGGTTAAGATGTGGGCAGGGCTGGGCTCCCACTCAGGGCGCTGGGGGAGGCTCCGTCTCGGGCCCCTCCTGACTTCCGGTGGTCCCCCGGCCTGTGGCAGCATCGCCTGCTCTCTCTGCATGTGGCATTGTCCCTGTGTGCCTGTGTGCTTCTGTGTCCACATTTCTCTTGTTACAAGGACACAGTCATATGGGATCAGGGCCCACCCTACTCCAGTGTGACCTCGTCTCAGTTACTTTCCTCTGCGATGATCCTATTTCCAAATAAGGTCGCCTTCTGAGGTCCTGGGAGTTAGGACCTCAGCACGTGAGTTCTTGCGGGGGATGCACTTCAAGCCACAGCAAGACCTTAAATCCACGTCGTTAATATCGGCACGCGAGTCTCCCTGTTTCCTGCGAACCGATGGGCACCCTCAGTGCTCCTGGGGTTGACTCGAGTGTTGGCCGGCCAATTCTGGGCAAGTGAGCCAGTCGCTGTAACTCGAACTCTGTCCTCACTGTAAGGAGAGTAGGGATGTGCACTTCTTGTGGTTGGAGGGATTAGCAGGGGAGACACGTGGAAAGGGCTTGGCGCAGGTCCCAGAGCCTGATGGCCTTTTTGTGATTAGCACCTCAGAACATGAGCGGAACCCTGGTCTGCAGGGCTGCATGCAGAGCGGGGACGGAGGAACACAGGCATTTCCTGTCCTGAGGGATTTGGGCGTCTTGCTTCTGGGGAGCACTTCCTTTTCCACCTGTCCCCAGGGCGGGTCCAGCCCACTCCTCCCAGCCCCTCAGCACCTTGCAGGTGTGGAAGGCTCAGCACAGGCCATGCTCCTCCCCAGATCTGCCCAGCCCTGCTGAGGGCCAGCAACATGCCCTGGCACTTGCCTGTGCCTTCTGGTGCATGGACTTGCAGTGGTGACCATCCACCCCTTGGTGCTGCCCCTCGCAGGCAGGGCCTTGTTCTGAGGTCTTCTCTGTGCAGTCAGCACCACGCACCCCACGGCAAGGCCTCCCAGCAGCTTCTTGTTGACGGGTCTCAGGGTGGGCACTTCATCTGCAGGCCCGGTGCACAAGGAACATCCGGGGCCTCTTGTTATAAATGATTCAGAATTTCAAGATGGCAGAGCAGGTGTTCAGCATGAGTGTCGGATCTGCGTGTGACCCCATTGGTTGGACACCCGTGAAGCCCTGGCTGGTACCAGATAAGCCACAGTCTCCCAGAAGCACATATTGTTCAAAATGCAGTGCCATCCCGGGGTGCAGAGAAGCACGCAGCAGGGAGGACCCGGCCTGGCGCAGCCCACCCCGACCTGTCACCACCTACAAAATCGAATCCCTCCCGAGAGCGAGGACCTGTGCGAAGCCCCTCCGCACCTCTGGGGCGTTCTGACTGACGCCTGTTATTGACAGCACCTTGTTCCTCTGGGAGAAGTGGTTGAGACAAAGGGCTTGGGATAAATAAGCCACAGCGTGCTGGGCCATGGTAGTATCGATTCCTGCATCTCCCTGGAAAGCAGAGCACAGATGCAATGATGTGCTGAAAAATAGGATCTAATTTTTTAAGTCATCCATTAGGCTTTTGCACTTGAGTCATGACTTAGAGCACAGCGGGTCTGCCTGGAACGGCGTTTTGCTTCTCCTGCTGCACTGTTCAGGGGTCCTCGGGTTCGGGGGTGAGGCGTTCTCTTGCACCCACCTCTAGCTGTCCGGCACACTGCACCATGGTCACTGCTCATGGACCATGCAGTAGACACTTAACCCTGCCAGCAGAGTGCCTGGCTTTGGCCCTTGACCTTTGGTCCCTGGGAGGTTGGTCTCCAGGCCCCTGGGGTGTCCTGTCTGATGGGAGCATCTTTGTTAGCTGAGCCCCTCAGGCCCCCCTAGATAGTGCACGCTGACAACGGTGTTTTTAGCGGAGACCTTGGGCCACATTCTATTGACTTGACCTCCCAGGGCTGGACATGGAAGGCAGCCGGGGTCAGAAGTGAGGTGGTCTTGGGGACCCCCAAGCTCCGAAGTTGGGGTCAGAAGTGAGGTGGTTCTGAGAACCCCCAAGCTCCACAGTTTCATAAATGAGGTGGTCTTGGAACCCCCAAGGTCCACAGTTGGGGTCAGAAGTGAGGTGGTCTTGGGGACCCCAGGCTACACAGTTGGGGTCAGAAGTGAGGTGATCCGAGGGGCCCCCACTTACCTATCAGTCCTGCTAGAGAATGACTTCCTGTCTGCAGCTCCAGTACAAGGCCCAGCACGGAAGTGCTCAGCGAGTCTGATGGAGAAAGGAATGAATGGAAAGCTGTGGTTTGAAGAAGAGGCCCAGGCAAGGGGAGCGTGGATCTGGGAGGGTCTCTGTAGGAGGATCCGGAGCAGGGGGGGTCTCTGCAGGAGGAGGGAGGAAAGCCAGCACCGCCAGCCTCTGGGGAGAGCCAGGCTGTCATCCTGCAGTGAGTCCCAGTGGTCACGCCTTGTGCTCCTGAGATCTGAGGACACCAGTGTTTGTCTAGACCCTTCCTCCCCTTCCAGGTCGCACCCTGATGTCTCCAACTTAATATGCAGCTCCTCTCAAGTGGCAAAGGGCCCAGGTTCTAGAAAAGCAGCACCAGCCTTGTAAGTGGAGGTTCTCTTGGATGGCCCCGGAGCAGGGCCGGTTTCTTGAATTGGGATGCAGGAGATGCCCTCACCCTTTGGACAAGTGCACTTCCTGACTCAGGGTCACCTGTAGGGGGGTACTGCACTCCGTGTGCTTGCATCTGGCCACCTGCTCCCTCCCTGGTGAGAGGGCCCTGTGAGCCGGGGTATTGAGCCTCTCTGTGAGGCCTGACACAGAGCCAGCTCCAGAATGTCTCCTGCTGCTGCCACTTCTGTCCTGAGCATGGCTGAGGGGAAGAGTACCTGGCAGCTTCCAAGCCGAGGGTCCCAGGGCTCTGCTTTTCTGGGGATTGACTGATCCCCAGGATAGACACCCTCGTGGCAGCAAAATGGCTGCTGCAGCTCTAGGCCTCGTAGCCACACACCACACCCCAGCGAGAGAGGCCGTCCTTCCACTGTGTCAGTGTGCACCCAGGCTTCTTACCCAGATGCCCCAGAAATCACCTCTGTGTCACTCATGACCCGTCGCAGAACCGGTCCCCAGAGCCAGGGCCCAAGCCCAGCAGGTCCCAGTCTTGCAGCTGTGGTGGTCAGCCCATTTCCCGACAGCCATGAGCCCATTGAGGAGCCTGAACATCAGGGTACTGTTACCAAGAGGAGGGGGTTGGACACAGCGGGGCCTAACATAGCAGGACTTCCTCACTCCAGCACTCACTACTGATGAAACTTAGCTCAGATTCTTGGGCATTCATGAATTCTGAAGACCGTCTTTGGCCCAGGTTCTACTTCTAGAGCTGGATCCCACAATGACAGACTCCTGGGCAACCTGTGGCAGCCGTGACTTTTGTATGTGTGGGGTCGTGTTACCTGCCGTCCTCAGCAGTGGCTCTGCAGGCCAGACGATCTCAGCCCAGGTTCCCCAGAACACAGCACGTGAGGTGATGACTGAAGTGCAGGACTTTGCTGTGGATGTGGTCACGGGATGGAGCGGGCGGGGAGGAGGGCGGTGCTGAGAGGCCATGCAGGAGGGCGGTCCGGCGGCCGGGCAGGAGGCGTGGTCTGGTGGCTGGGCAGCAGGGGCCGTCCGGCGGCCTCACCTGTACCTTCCCGAGGCCACCGCTGCAGGAGAGTTGGTCGCGTGGCCGTGCAGGATACCTGCTCTGACCTCCTATCTATCTGTGTATGCTGTGACCTGTGTGGGTCTGTGCTGTGACCGCCTGGAAGCCGTGTGGACTGTGTCTCAGAGTCACCCATTTGCTGGGGAGAGAGGAGGGAGTGTTACCCACTTCTCCTGCCCCCCTCCTGCCCCCCTCCTGTTCTCACCTATGAGTGAGAACATGCGGTGTTTGGTTTTCTGTCCTTGTGATAGTTTGCTTAGAATGATGGTTTCCAGCTTTATCCATGTCCCTGCTCAAAGTTTGCCCCATGTCTCATCTCACTCATGCCCGGAACTTGCCCGGCAGGTCCCTGTGATGTGCTCTCCTGCACATAACATGGAGGCCAGGGTGGCAGTGACGGTGCATGGGGCGGGCTGGGGGCAACGTCTGCCAGGTGCACCTGTAGGAAGCTGGTCGCTGCAGCGGTGGCCTCGGGAAGGTACACGTGAGGCCATTTGGGTCTGCGGTGGTACGTCAGAGATGTCTACTCCTGGGACGCTCTGAGGGCACAGCTTACTTAGCAGACAGGTTCCTGGAAAGACGGTATCCTGTCCTGCAAAGGTCTGCTTGGGTGGGGATCAGGAGTAACTTCTGAGCTGTCCAGCTTCAGGATCTGGCCTCAATAAGGGAAAGAAGAAACCATTCTCTGTACGTTGGTCATATTGGAAACTGGAGGGTCAGTCAGGTGAAGACAGAATTTCAAGAACCAGTGTGTCCACAGATCTTAGGCAAGGATTTTTGTAAACTCTTGACAAGTTCACATGACATTCATCTACTTTTTACTTTTATAGGTTGTATCATTTTCTCCCAAGAGTCTTCTATTCGAGTTTTGTCACAGTGCTTTGGCAAAGACTGAGATTATCCTTCACAATGTATTTTTCTCACTTTCCATTTGCAAAACATGTTGCTTGTCTACAGATAGAATGTATTGAAAACACAGTATGTTAACTGAAGAATTAGGTAGAAAAGGGATTTTAAGAAATACTTGCATTGAGGCTTGCTTCTGTTCTTGATTTTTCAAACTTAGATAAGATCCAACTCCAGAAAGCTTGAATACAAAGATTTAGTGTAGAATTCCTGAAGGAACAGGGCAGGAGTTTGCATATAAAATACAGCATTTTAAATATTCCACTTTCCCACCGTCTCAGGGTTTTAGTTACAGACTATGGAATCCAAGATAGCTTTTTAATTTTTTTAAATTTTACTTTAATTTCTGGGATACATGTGCAGAATGTGCAGGTTTGTTACATAGGTACACATGTGCCGTGGTGGTTTACTGTACCTGTCAACCGTCATCTAGTTTTTAAGCCCCACATGCATTAGGTATTTGTCTGAATGCTCTCCCTCCTATACCCCCTGACAGGCCCCGGTGTGGGATGTTCCCCTCCCTGTGTCCATGTGATCTCATTGTTCAGTTCCCACTTATGAGTGAGAACATGCGGTGTTTGGTTTTCTGTTCCTGTGTTAATTTTCTGAGGTTGATGGCTTCCAGCTTCATCCGTGTCCCTGCAAAGGACATGATCTCTTTAATTATACTTCAGGTTCTAGGGTACATGTGCACAACATGCAGGTTTGTTACATAGGTGTACATGTGCCATGTTGGTTTGCTGCACCCATCAACTTGTCATTTACATTAGGTATTTCTCCTACTACTATCCCTCCCCTGGCTCCCCACACCCTGACAGGCCCTAGCGTGTGATGTTCCCCGCCCTGTGTCCATGTGTTTTCGTTGTTCGACTCCCACCTATGAGTGAGAACATGTGGTGTTTGGTTTTCTGTCCTTGTGATAGTTTGCTTAGAATGATGGTTTCCAGCTTTATCCATGTCGCTGCAAAGGACATGAACTCATCCTTTTTTATGGCTGCATAGTATTCCATGGTGTATATGTGCCACATTTTCTTAATCCAGTCTATCATTGATGGACATTTGGGTTTCCAAGTCTTTGCTATTGTGAATAGTGCCACAATAAACATACGTGTGTGTGTGTCTTTATAGTAATATGATTTATAATCCTTTGGGTATATACCCAATAATGGGATCGCGGGGTCAAATGGTATTTCTAGTTCTAGATCCTTGAAGAATTGCCACACTGTCTTCTTCCACAGTGGTTGGACTAATTTACAGTCCCACCAACAGTGTAAAAGTGTTCCTATTTCTCCACATTCTCTCCAGCATCTGTTGTTTCTTGACTTTTTAATGATCGCCATTCTAACTGGTGTGAGATGATATCTCATTGTGGTTTTGATTTGCATTTCTCTAATGACCAGTGATGATGAGCATTTTTTTGTATGTCTGTTGGCTGCATAAATGTCTTCTTTTGAGAAGTGTCTGCTCATATCCTTTGCCCACTTTTTGATGGGGTGGTTTGTTTTTTTCTTGTAAGTTTGTTTAAGTTCTTTGTAGATTGTGGATATTAGCCCTTTGTCAGATGGGTAGATTGCAAAGATTTTCTCCCATTCTGTTGGTTGCCTGTTCACTCTGATGATAGTTTCTTTTGCTATGCAGAAGCTCTTTAGTTTAATTAGATCCCACTTGCCTATTTTGGCTTTTGTTGCCATTGCTTTTGGTGTTTTAGTCATGAAGTCCTTGCCCATGCCTGCGTTCTAAATGGTATGGCCTAGGTTTTCTTCTAGGGTTTTCATGGTGTTAGGTCTTACATTTAAGTCTTTAATCCATCTTGAGTTAATTTTTGTATAAGGTATAAGGAAGGGATCCAGTTTCAGCTTTCTACATATGGCTAGCCAGTTTTCCCAGCACCATTTATTAAATAGGGAATCCTTTCCCTGTTGCTTGTTTTTGTCAGGTTTGTCAAAGATCAGATGGTTGTAGATGTGTCGTGTTATTTCTGAGGCCTCTATTCTGTTCCATTGGTCTATATATCTGTTTTGGTACCAGTACCATGCTGTTTTGGTTACTGCACCCTTGCAGTATAGTTTGAAGTCAGGTAGCATGATGCCTCCAGCTTTGTTCTTTTTGCTTAGGATTGTCTTGGCTATGCAGGCTCTTTTTTGGTTCCATATGAACTTTAAAGTAGTTTTTTTCCAATTCTGTGAAGAAAGTCAGTGGTAGCTTGATAGGGATAACATTGAATCTATAAATTACTTTGGGCAGTATGACCATTTTCATGGTGTTGATTCTTCCTATCCATGAGCATGGAATGTTCTTCCATTTGTTTGTGTCCTCTTTTATTTCGTTGAGCAGTGGTTTGTAGTTCTCCTTGAAGAGGTCTTCCACATCCCTTGTAAGTTGGGTTCCTAGGTATTTTATTCTCTTTGTAGCAGTTGTGAATGGGAGTTCACTGATGATTTGGCTCTCTGTGTGTCTGTTATTGGTGTATAGGAATGCTTGTGATTTTTGCACATTGATTTTGTATCCTGAGACTTTGCTGAAGTCGCTTATCAGCTTAAGGAGATTTCGGGCTGAGATGATGGGGTTTTCTAAATATACAATCAGGACATGAACTCTTTCTTTTTTCTGGTTGCATAGTATTCCATGGTGTGTATGTGCCACATTTCTTTTATCCACTCTATGATTGATGGGCATTTGGGTTGGTTCCATGGCTTTGCTGTTGTAAACAGTGCTGTCAAAGTTAGCTTTTGAAGTGAGAGAGTGTTAGGAGCTTCAGCACAGCTGGGAGGGCAGGGAGATGGCATATATGCCACCGAGCCAGGGGCAAACCAGGCAGGAGATATGTCCACCCAGAAATGCAGAAACCCTACCTCATCCCCCACTGGGCTCCCCACTTCCCAGTGCCAGAGCTGGGACGGGAAAACCCCTTCCACAGCTGCTGGAGGAGAGCTCCAGGTGTCCACCTGTGGCTGCCACGAAATCTAATTTCCCTGTGTGGGCTGCCACCTCCCACACTGACTTCTGCCTGGAGGGCCCTGGTCACATGTGGAATGGTAGCTGCAAAGCATCTGGGTGATCTTGGCCTTCCTCTACAGTTAGTACGAGAACCACAGGCACGTGCCTGGGCCGGGAGTTGAGCTTTGCTACATGAAGCAGCTTCCACAGTATGGCTCCCAAGTCTTTCCTCTTTCTGCCTCCTATACTTACCCTCATTCCCACCCACTGCCCTCGCTGTCCTCTCCCACATCTGCACATCATCGGACACCTACCTGCATTCCACTGCAGACACGCGGGCCTCCCTACTGCAGCCCACAACCCCTGGGAAGGGCAGTCTCGTGCCCACATAGTTTTTTTCTCTAGTGAGGACGAACTCCCTGGAATTCTGTTGAGTGTAAATTTCCATCTCATTATATTTCTATGCTTATTAAAAGTATTTGGTTGTAACCTGGAACAGGCACTCCTGTTGTCAACCTGTGGTTATGAATGTGTCAGGAAGATGCTCCCTCCACCTGCCCTCCTGGGTAGATGCTGTTCTGTGGAGCAAATGGTTGTCCTCTTGGGTAGATGGTGCCCTCTTGGGTGGATGGTGCCCTCTTAGGTAGATGG
>NC_045441.1:147548606-147579345 GCF_002776525.5 Piliocolobus tephrosceles
CCATCTACCTAAGAGGGCACCATCCACCCAAGAGGGCACCATCTACCCAAGAGGACAACCATTTGCTCCACAGAACAGCATCTACCCAGGAGGGCAGGTGGAGGGAGCATCTTCCTGACACATTCATAACCACAGGTTGACAACAGGAGTGCCTGTTCCAGGTTACAACCAAATACTTTTAATAAGCATAGAAATATAATGAGATGGAAATTTACACTCAACAGAATTCCAGGGAGTTCGTCCTCACTAGAGAAAAAAACTATGTGGGCACGAGACTGCCCTTCCCAGGGGTTGTGGGCTGCAGTAGGGAGGCCCGCGTGTCTGCAGTGGAATGCAGGTAGGTGTCCGATGATGTGCAGATGTGGGAGAGGACAGCGAGGGCAGTGGGTGGGAATGAGGGTAAGTATAGGAGGCAGAAAGAGGAAAGACTTGGGAGCCATACTGTGGAAGCTGCTTCATGTAGCAAAGCTCAACTCCCGGCCCAGGCACGTGCCTGTGGTTCTCGTACTAACTGTAGAGGAAGGCCAAGATCACCCAGATGCTTTGCAGCTACCATTCCACATGTGACCAGGGCCCTCCAGGCAGAAGTCAGTGTGGGAGGTGGCAGCCCACACAGGGAAATTAGATTTCGTGGCAGCCACAGGTGGACACCTGGAGCTCTCCTCCAGCAGCTGTGGAAGGGGTTTTCCCGTCCCAGCTCTGGCACTGGGAAGTGGGGAGCCCAGTGGGGGATGAGGTAGGGTTTCTGCATTTCTGGGTGGACATATCTCCTGCCTGGTTTGCCCCTGGCTCGGTGGCATATATGCCATCTCCCTGCCCTCCCAGCTGTGCTGAAGCTCCTAACACTCTCTCACTTCAAAAGCTAACTTTGACAGCACTGTTTACAACAGCAAAGCCATGGAACCAACCCAAATGCCCATCAATCATAGAGTGGATAAAAGAAATGTGGCACATACACACCATGGAATACTATGCAACCAGAAAAAAGAAAGAGTTCATGTCCTGATTGTATATTTAGAAAACCCCATCATCTCAGCCCGAAATCTCCTTAAGCTGATAAGCGACTTCAGCAAAGTCTCAGGATACAAAATCAATGTGCAAAAATCACAAGCATTCCTATACACCAATAACAGACACACAGAGAGCCAAATCATCAGTGAACTCCCATTCACAACTGCTACAAAGAGAATAAAATACCTAGGAACCCAACTTACAAGGGATGTGGAAGACCTCTTCAAGGAGAACTACAAACCACTGCTCAACGAAATAAAAGAGGACACAAACAAATGGAAGAACATTCCATGCTCATGGATAGGAAGAATCAACACCATGAAAATGGTCATACTGCCCAAAGTAATTTATAGATTCAATGTTATCCCTATCAAGCTACCACTGACTTTCTTCACAGAATTGGAAAAAAACTACTTTAAAGTTCATATGGAACCAAAAAAGAGCCTGCATAGCCAAGACAATCCTAAGCAAAAAGAACAAAGCTGGAGGCATCATGCTACCTGACTTCAAACTATACTGCAAGGGTGCAGTAACCAAAACAGCATGGTACTGGTACCAAAACAGATATATAGACCAATGGAACAGAATAGAGGCCTCAGAAATAACACGACACATCTACAACCATCTGATCTTTGACAAACCTGACAAAAACAAGCAACAGGGAAAGGATTCCCTATTTAATAAATGGTGCTGGGAAAACTGGCTAGCCATATGTAGAAAGCTGAAACTGGATCCCTTCCTTATACCTTATACAAAAATTAACTCAAGATGGATTAAAGACTTAAATGTAAGACCTAACACCATGAAAACCCTAGAAGAAAACCTAGGCCATACCATTTAGAACGCAGGCATGGGCAAGGACTTCATGACTAAAACACCAAAAGCAATGGCAACAAAAGCCAAAATAGGCAAGTGGGATCTAATTAAACTAAAGAGCTTCTGCATAGCAAAAGAAACTATCATCAGAGTGAACAGGCAACCAACAGAATGGGAGAAAATCTTTGCAATCTACCCATCTGACAAAGGGCTAATATCCACAATCTACAAAGAACTTAAACAAACTTACAAGAAAAAAACAAACCACCCCATCAAAAAGTGGGCAAAGGATATGAGCAGACACTTCTCAAAAGAAGACATTTATGCAGCCAACAGACATACAAAAAAATGCTCATCATCACTGGTCATTAGAGAAATGCAAATCAAAACCACAATGAGATATCATCTCACACCAGTTAGAATGGCGATCATTAAAAAGTCAAGAAACAACAGATGCTGGAGAGAATGTGGAGAAATAGGAACACTTTTACACTGTTGGTGGGACTGTAAATTAGTCCAACCACTGTGGAAGAAGACAGTGTGGCAATTCTTCAAGGATCTAGAACTAGAAATACCATTTGACCCCGCGATCCCATTATTGGGTATATACCCAAAGGATTATAAATCATATTACTATAAAGACACACACACACGTATGTTTATTGTGGCACTATTCACAATAGCAAAGACTTGGAAACCCAAATGTCCATCAATGATAGACTGGATTAAGAAAATGTGGCACATATACACCATGGAATACTATGCAGCCATAAAAAAGGATGAGTTCATGTCCTTTGCAGCGACATGGATAAAGCTGGAAACCATCATTCTAAGCAAACTATCACAAGGACAGAAAACCAAACACCACATGTTCTCACTCATAGGTGGGAGTCGAACAACGAAAACACATGGACACAGGGCGGGGAACATCACACGCTAGGGCCTGTCAGGGTGTGGGGAGCCAGGGGAGGGATAGTAGTAGGAGAAATACCTAATGTAAATGACAAGTTGATGGGTGCAGCAAACCAACATGGCACATGTACACCTATGTAACAAACCTGCATGTTGTGCACATGTACCCTAGAACCTGAAGTATAATTAAAGAGATCATGTCCTTTGCAGGGACACGGATGAAGCTGGAAGCCATCAACCTCAGAAAATTAACACAGGAACAGAAAACCAAACACCGCATGTTCTCACTCATAAGTGGGAACTGAACAATGAGATCACATGGACACAGGGAGGGGAACATCCCACACCGGGGCCTGTCAGGGGGTATAGGAGGGAGAGCATTCAGACAAATACCTAATGCATGTGGGGCTTAAAAACTAGATGACGGTTGACAGGTACAGTAAACCACCACGGCACATGTGTACCTATGTAACAAACCTGCACATTCTGCACATGTATCCCAGAAATTAAAGTAAAATTTAAAAAAATTAAAAAGCTATCTTGGATTCCATAGTCTGTAACTAAAACCCTGAGACGGTGGGAAAGTGGAATATTTAAAATGCTGTATTTTATATGCAAACTCCTGCCCTGTTCCTTCAGGAATTCTACACTAAATCTTTGTATTCAAGCTTTCTGGAGTTGGATCTTATCTAAGTTTGAAAAATCAAGAACAGAAGCAAGCCTCAATGCAAGTATTTCTTAAAATCCCTTTTCTACCTAATTCTTCAGTTAACATACTGTGTTTTCAATACATTCTATCTGTAGACAAGCAACATGTTTTGCAAATGGAAAGTGAGAAAAATACATTGTGAAGGATAATCTCAGTCTTTGCCAAAGCACTGTGACAAAACTCGAATAGAAGACTCTTGGGAGAAAATGATACAACCTATAAAAGTAAAAAGTAGATGAATGTCATGTGAACTTGTCAAGAGTTTACAAAAATCCTTGCCTAAGATCTGTGGACACACTGGTTCTTGAAATTCTGTCTTCACCTGACTGACCCTCCAGTTTCCAATATGACCAACGTACAGAGAATGGTTTCTTCTTTCCCTTATTGAGGCCAGATCCTGAAGCTGGACAGCTCAGAAGTTACTCCTGATCCCCACCCAAGCAGACCTTTGCAGGACAGGATACCGTCTTTCCAGGAACCTGTCTGCTAAGTAAGCTGTGCCCTCAGAGCGTCCCAGGAGTAGACATCTCTGACGTACCACCGCAGACCCAAATGGCCTCACGTGTACCTTCCCGAGGCCACCGCTGCAGCGACCAGCTTCCTACAGGTGCACCTGGCAGACGTTGCCCCCAGCCCGCCCCATGCACCGTCACTGCCACCCTGGCCTCCATGTTATGTGCAGGAGAGCACATCACAGGGACCTGCCGGGCAAGTTCCGGGCATGAGTGAGATGAGACATGGGGCAAACTTTGAGCAGGGACATGGATAAAGCTGGAAACCATCATTCTAAGCAAACTATCACAAGGACAGAAAACCAAACACCGCATGTTCTCACTCATAGGTGAGAACAGGAGGGGGGCAGGAGGGGGGCAGGAGAAGTGGGTAACACTCCCTCCTCTCTCCCCAGCAAATGGGTGACTCTGAGACACAGTCCACACGGCTTCCAGGCGGTCACAGCACAGACCCACACAGGTCACAGCATACACAGATAGATAGGAGGTCAGAGCAGGTATCCTGCACGGCCACGCGACCAACTCTCCTGCAGCGGTGGCCTCGGGAAGGTACAGGTGAGGCCGCCGGACGGCCCCTGCTGCCCAGCCACCAGACCACGCCTCCTGCCCGGCCGCCGGACCGCCCTCCTGCATGGCCTCTCAGCACCGCCCTCCTCCCCGCCCGCTCCATCCCGTGACCACATCCACAGCAAAGTCCTGCACTTCAGTCATCACCTCACGTGCTGTGTTCTGGGGAACCTGGGCTGAGATCGTCTGGCCTGCAGAGCCACTGCTGAGGACGGCAGGTAACACGACCCCACACATACAAAAGTCACGGCTGCCACAGGTTGCCCAGGAGTCTGTCATTGTGGGATCCAGCTCTAGAAGTAGAACCTGGGCCAAAGACGGTCTTCAGAATTCATGAATGCCCAAGAATCTGAGCTAAGTTTCATCAGTAGTGAGTGCTGGAGTGAGGAAGTCCTGCTATGTTAGGCCCCGCTGTGTCCAACCCCCTCCTCTTGGTAACAGTACCCTGATGTTCAGGCTCCTCAATGGGCTCATGGCTGTCGGGAAATGGGCTGACCACCACAGCTGCAAGACTGGGACCTGCTGGGCTTGGGCCCTGGCTCTGGGGACCGGTTCTGCGACGGGTCATGAGTGACACAGAGGTGATTTCTGGGGCATCTGGGTAAGAAGCCTGGGTGCACACTGACACAGTGGAAGGACGGCCTCTCTCGCTGGGGTGTGGTGTGTGGCTACGAGGCCTAGAGCTGCAGCAGCCATTTTGCTGCCACGAGGGTGTCTATCCTGGGGATCAGTCAATCCCCAGAAAAGCAGAGCCCTGGGACCCTCGGCTTGGAAGCTGCCAGGTACTCTTCCCCTCAGCCATGCTCAGGACAGAAGTGGCAGCAGCAGGAGACATTCTGGAGCTGGCTCTGTGTCAGGCCTCACAGAGAGGCTCAATACCCCGGCTCACAGGGCCCTCTCACCAGGGAGGGAGCAGGTGGCCAGATGCAAGCACACGGAGTGCAGTACCCCCCTACAGGTGACCCTGAGTCAGGAAGTGCACTTGTCCAAAGGGTGAGGGCATCTCCTGCATCCCAATTCAAGAAACCGGCCCTGCTCCGGGGCCATCCAAGAGAACCTCCACTTACAAGGCTGGTGCTGCTTTTCTAGAACCTGGGCCCTTTGCCACTTGAGAGGAGCTGCATATTAAGTTGGAGACATCAGGGTGCGACCTGGAAGGGGAGGAAGGGTCTAGACAAACACTGGTGTCCTCAGATCTCAGGAGCACAAGGCGTGACCACTGGGACTCACTGCAGGATGACAGCCTGGCTCTCCCCAGAGGCTGGCGGTGCTGGCTTTCCTCCCTCCTCCTGCAGAGACCCCCCCTGCTCCGGATCCTCCTACAGAGACCCTCCCAGATCCACGCTCCCCTTGCCTGGGCCTCTTCTTCAAACCACAGCTTTCCATTCATTCCTTTCTCCATCAGACTCGCTGAGCACTTCCGTGCTGGGCCTTGTACTGGAGCTGCAGACAGGAAGTCATTCTCTAGCAGGACTGATAGGTAAGTGGGGGCCCCTCGGATCACCTCACTTCTGACCCCAACTGTGTAGCCTGGGGTCCCCAAGACCACCTCACTTCTGACCCCAACTGTGGACCTTGGGGGTTCCAAGACCACCTCATTTATGAAACTGTGGAGCTTGGGGGTTCTCAGAACCACCTCACTTCTGACCCCAACTTCGGAGCTTGGGGGTCCCCAAGACCACCTCACTTCTGACCCCGGCTGCCTTCCATGTCCAGCCCTGGGAGGTCAAGTCAATAGAATGTGGCCCAAGGTCTCCGCTAAAAACACCGTTGTCAGCGTGCACTATCTAGGGGGGCCTGAGGGGCTCAGCTAACAAAGATGCTCCCATCAGACAGGACACCCCAGGGGCCTGGAGACCAACCTCCCAGGGACCAAAGGTCAAGGGCCAAAGCCAGGCACTCTGCTGGCAGGGTTAAGTGTCTACTGCATGGTCCATGAGCAGTGACCATGGTGCAGTGTGCCGGACAGCTAGAGGTGGGTGCAAGAGAACGCCTCACCCCCGAACCCGAGGACCCCTGAACAGTGCAGCAGGAGAAGCAAAACGCCGTTCCAGGCAGACCCGCTGTGCTCTAAGTCATGACTCAAGTGCAAAAGCCTAATGGATGACTTAAAAAATTAGATCCTATTTTTCAGCACATCATTGCATCTGTGCTCTGCTTTCCAGGGAGATGCAGGAATCGATACTACCATGGCCCAGCACGCTGTGGCTTATTTATCCCAAGCCCTTTGTCTCAACCACTTCTCCCAGAGGAACAAGGTGCTGTCAATAACAGGCGTCAGTCAGAACGCCCCAGAGGTGCGGAGGGGCTTCGCACAGGTCCTCGCTCTCGGGAGGGATTCGATTTTGTAGGTGGTGACAGGTCGGGGTGGGCTGCGCCAGGCCGGGTCCTCCCTGCTGCGTGCTTCTCTGCACCCCGGGATGGCACTGCATTTTGAACAATATGTGCTTCTGGGAGACTGTGGCTTATCTGGTACCAGCCAGGGCTTCACGGGTGTCCAACCAATGGGGTCACACGCAGATCCGACACTCATGCTGAACACCTGCTCTGCCATCTTGAAATTCTGAATCATTTATAACAAGAGGCCCCGGATGTTCCTTGTGCACCGGGCCTGCAGATGAAGTGCCCACCCTGAGACCCGTCAACAAGAAGCTGCTGGGAGGCCTTGCCGTGGGGTGCGTGGTGCTGACTGCACAGAGAAGACCTCAGAACAAGGCCCTGCCTGCGAGGGGCAGCACCAAGGGGTGGATGGTCACCACTGCAAGTCCATGCACCAGAAGGCACAGGCAAGTGCCAGGGCATGTTGCTGGCCCTCAGCAGGGCTGGGCAGATCTGGGGAGGAGCATGGCCTGTGCTGAGCCTTCCACACCTGCAAGGTGCTGAGGGGCTGGGAGGAGTGGGCTGGACCCGCCCTGGGGACAGGTGGAAAAGGAAGTGCTCCCCAGAAGCAAGACGCCCAAATCCCTCAGGACAGGAAATGCCTGTGTTCCTCCGTCCCCGCTCTGCATGCAGCCCTGCAGACCAGGGTTCCGCTCATGTTCTGAGGTGCTAATCACAAAAAGGCCATCAGGCTCTGGGACCTGCGCCAAGCCCTTTCCACGTGTCTCCCCTGCTAATCCCTCCAACCACAAGAAGTGCACATCCCTACTCTCCTTACAGTGAGGACAGAGTTCGAGTTACAGCGACTGGCTCACTTGCCCAGAATTGGCCGGCCAACACTCGAGTCAACCCCAGGAGCACTGAGGGTGCCCATCGGTTCGCAGGAAACAGGGAGACTCGCGTGCCGATATTAACGACGTGGATTTAAGGTCTTGCTGTGGCTTGAAGTGCATCCCCCGCAAGAACTCACGTGCTGAGGTCCTAACTCCCAGGACCTCAGAAGGCGACCTTATTTGGAAATAGGATCATCGCAGAGGAAAGTAACTGAGACGAGGTCACACTGGAGTAGGGTGGGCCCTGATCCCATATGACTGTGTCCTTGTAACAAGAGAAATGTGGACACAGAAGCACACAGGCACACAGGGACAATGCCACATGCAGAGAGAGCAGGCGATGCTGCCACAGGCCGGGGGACCACCGGAAGTCAGGAGGGGCCCGAGACGGAGCCTCCCCCAGCGCCCTGAGTGGGAGCCCAGCCCTGCCCACATCTTAACCTTAGACTAATCACCTCCAGGCTGTGACAAAATAAATTTCTGTTGTTTAAACCGCCTACTCTGTATACTTTGTTACAACAGCCCCAGGAAACTAATACGGGTCTCCTCAACTATATTCAAAATTTTGGTATCATCATATTTTCCAGGAGGGTCATGGGCATGCAGCTCCTCATACCCACTTTAAAAGCCATCTCAGGCCAGGCCGGTGGCTCATGCTGCAATCCCAGCACTTTGGGAGGCAAAGGCGGGCGCATCACTTGAGGTCAGGAGTTTGAGACCAGCCTGGCCAACATGGCGAAACCCCGTCTCTACTAAAAATACAAAAATTAGCCAGGCGTGATGACTGCGCCTGTAATCCCAGCACTTCGAGAGGCTGAGGCAGGTGCATCACTTGAGGTCAGGAGTTCAAGACCAGCCTGGCCAACATGGTGAAATCCCATCTCTACTCAAAAATACAAAAATTAGCCGGGCGTGATAGCCGCACCTGTAATCCCAGCTACTCAGGAGGCTGAGGCAGGAGAATGGCTGGAATCTGGCAGGCAGAGGTTGCAGTGAGCCGAGATCGCACCATTGCACTCCAGCCTGGGCAACAGAGTGAGACTCTATCTCAAATTAATTAATTAATTAATTAAAATAAAAGCCACCTCAGGCCCATGGCAATGGAATGATTCGCCCAGACCAGACAGCACATCAGGGGCAGGGGCAGGATTAGAACACAGGCCTCTGCCTTAACTTGAGGCTTTTTTTACGAACCCACAAGGCCACAATCGGGAACCTAAATTCTGTTAAAGAAAATTGTGTGATGCGGTAGAAAGGCACTGAAGGTTTGATTTCCGTAAAGTGACAGCAGTATCACAGCACAGATTCAGGATTGAGGCCTTCAACTTTTGCATTTTGAGTCACAGAAAAATGTAGAATGGACTGGCCACACCTTACTCAAACTTCCAGTTTTCCAACTGAGACCGAATACACAAATGGACGATGATAGATTGTACATAAACCGACCCACAGTCTGAAACCCAGGAGGAGAAACTGTGACCTCTGCAGCAATTGGCCCCAAATGCTCAGGACTTGATCAGTGTCTGCCCGCTCCCCTCCTTTTAGCCGCCACTTTCCATTTGGCACCCATCAGAGAAAGGTGCTCTCCCGATCCATCACACAAGGACCTGACTCTGGCAAGCCGGCCTCCAGCTCCGTGTGCCTACAGCACCCCCTCAGCACCCCAGAGCTTCCCAGCACTTTGGGAGGATCCCAGATCCTCCCCAGATCTCCATGACGCCTCCCGCTCCTGTGTCACCAGGAGGCTCTGCCATGCGGGCAAGACGGCGCCCAGGCCCTTGCAGAGCGGGCTTGGAGGGAACAGCCTCTGCCTGCGCTCACGGGGCCGGCGTTCATTTATTCCCACACAACCATGTTTTATCTTCTTTATGACAAATAATTTTTCCCAGAACTAAAAGGAAAGCCGTTTTCATCGTTAATTTTCCTCTGCATTCTCTGAAGAGGTGCTGCCATGAAGCAAAATAGCCAGGGGGGCAGCAAGACCACCAGAGTCCCCACCACAGGAAAGCAGTGGCCCAGGAGGCTGGGAACGGCGGTGGTCACCCGAGTTCCGAATCGAAACAGCCACGACATGGAGAAACTCTGTCCACAAACACGATGCCCACTACAACTGCTCACAAGAGGCGAGTCCGGATGGCACCACAGTGTATCCACTTTTATCATATGCACGGAAGGAGCTTGTTTTCCCTAAGCAGGGGACACTTCAGTTGGGCACAGCCATGTGCACCAGCTACTTAGGAGGCTGAGGTGGGAAAATCGCTTGAGTTCGAGAGCAACCTGGCAGCACAGGGCGACCACAGAGAAAGGGAAGGGAAACAGGAAGGGGAAGGGGAAGAGGAAGGAAAACGGGAAGGGAGAGGGGGAAAAAGGGAAGGGAGGCTGGGCACGGTGGCTCATGCCTGTAATCCCAGCACTTTGGGAGGCCGAGGCAGGTAGATCACTTGAGGTCAGGAGTTCGTGACCAGCCTGGCCAACCTGGTGAAATCCTGTCTCTACTATCAACACAAAATGAGCCAGGTGTGGTGGTGGGCACCTGTAATTTCAGCTACTCGGGAGGCTGAAGCAGGAGATGCTTGAACTCGGGAGGGGGCAATTGCAGTGAGCCAAGATTGCACCATTGCACTCTAGCCTGGACGACAGAGAGTCCATCTCAAAAAAAAAAAAAAAAAAAGAGAGAGAAAAGAAAAAGAAAAAGGGAAGGGAAGGGAAGGAAAATCTGATGTCGCAGTGATCACAACCACACTTAACCACCAGCTCCCACTGGTTAATGCTGTCAGTCACCAGCATCTGTAACTCCTTTCCCTCCAGGGTGTTTTGTTGATATTTGAAATGGAATTCCAGTAGATGGAAATTATATCCTTTTCTAAAAGAGGCTGCTTAAGTGCATTCTGAAGAGAGTAATAGATTGAATTTCTCCATTATCTTAGATGATGAGTATGAGCATAAAAAAGAAACGAAAAATAACAAAAAGAAATGCCAAACAGTCTATTTTGTTAATTATAATCTTTCTGCTGAGTACCAAAATACTCTGTCACTTCAGTTCTCCTTATGTATCACCAGTGAGCATCAAAAGCACAATAATTATTTCTCCTCAGTCCACAGTAAAATATGCCACAGTAAAAAAAAAAAAAAAAAAAAAATCCTTTTTAGAAACCAGCTTCTCTCTCCCACTAAACACAGTCCACCTACACAAGTCCCTCCACAGATGCCCCATCTGAAGGCAACGCTTCATGGGGAGCCCCATACGATGGCTCCCCAACTCTGGGTTCTGGTCTGGAGGTGTGGCGGCCCCGACTCTGCGGCCTGGTCTGGAGGTGCGGTAGCCCGAGTCTGCGGTCTGGTCTGGAGCTGCGGCGGGACACACCAAGGCTTTGTGCCAATTCCCCACAGGCTCCTGCTCAGGACACAACACAGCCCAGCACATTAACAACAGTCTCAGGGCCTCGAGGAAACAAACGTTTCCCTTTGCTAGCCGGAAGTTTCCTAAACACATCTGACTTGGAGCTAGATTTTCACAACTCCGCTGTACAAGGGAAGGCAGGAGCAGCTGCTCACAGGAAGCCACAGTCCCCGGGCCAGGACTGAGTCATCAGTGTTGTTCCCCTCCGGGGGGTCACCGGTTTGACTCCTGTGTAACAGTGGACTTGACTCCGTCTTATGGACACACAATGGATTCTGATCCCATCAGTCCTTTCTCATCACAAGTCATCAATCGCCTCCTTGGTAAAAGGGGAGGGTGGGAAGAGGTGAACTTGTCAGTCTAGCGGTCTGTAATTCTGTCAACCCATCTCTAATACGGGGGAAAATGGACACCAAATCCATTTCCTGATCTATTCAAACTGGCCACGCACATCACTGGGGGGTAAGGATGGAGCAGGTGCAATTCCAGTGTTCACAGCCCAAGGCTTCCCAGAGCAATCTGCTGTAATGGTAGAGTTTAAATTAAATTATACATAGACACTCAAGATGCATACCTCTTTGTGTGAATGCATCAGTGGTTTTATTTTTAAGAAAAGGTGAAAAAAAAACTGAAAATCTGTCCCTGGGTGTGGTTACTAAACCCTGTCAACATTACTGTTATTTCATTTCCAAGGGAAATCAAGCACCTACTTTACTCTGCCACAAATATACAACGTCTCAGAGCACTAGTACAAACAACTTAGTACACACATGATTACTAGCAGTTTAGTGATGAGCACTAAATTACAGAGGACACTCCCCCCAGAAACGATGCTGCTCATAAAATCTCAGCACAAGGGCTGTCAGCTCTTTAAAAGTTACCCAACTGTAAATCAACCCGGACGTGAACTGCACATTACAAGAAAGTTTATAATGCTATTAATCTTTGCCATTAGGGGACATTAAGTTATGTAGAGTGTGGCAATCACATTCTTAAACTCTAATTCAGGAGAGCTGTAATTATATCATGCAATAATGTTTTGATTACCTATAAAGTTTAATTTATCATGGACATAAGACCTAATGGATAAATATGTAAAACATGCTAATTCAGCTCAAGAGAACGATTGCATAATCAGAAATGCCCGTTCAGTATACCAACCTAATTAAGATAAAAGATGTCAGTGAAAAATATCAATTAGTCATTTGTACCTTTATAGCTCACAAAGTTACTTCTCCAGCCAGCGTATTCCTAATTAGTGTCTATGTGTCTAGCTCTTTCTCACTCTGGGTTATATCCTAATTTCTTCTTTAATAGTTCTCAAATACCCCGATCCTGGACAAATCACAGAGGCTTTTCTCCTACAAAAGAAATAAAGCAGAGTTGGGGGGTGGAAGAGAAGACAAACTACTTCTAAATTAAGCAAGACAAATGATCTTATTGGTACTTTTCATTTTAAAACTAAAATCGAGCCACATTGAACTAGCTATATATTTTGTTACACTAAACCTCAAAAAGCTCATTCCCTTCCTTCAGCCAAAGGTCGCAGTCGGTGACCCTGCTGATTCTGGAGTCCTTTCTCCCAGCCTTTATTAACTCTGCGCAGAGGAAGACACAGTTCCTCCGTGGCTCCCATGCTGTATCTACCAAACCATGCGCCCTGTGGGCTGAGGGCATCTTTCTGGAGCTGCCGTTAGAAAGTGCAAGAGCAGGCCGGGTGCCGTGGCTCATGCCTGTAATCCCAGCACTTTGGGAGGCCGAGGCAGGTGGATCATTTGAGGTCAGGAGTTCGAGACTAGCCTGGCCAACATCTCTACTAAAAATAAAAATAAAAAATGAGCCGGGCGTGGTGGCACGTGCCTGTAGTTCCAGCTACTCGGCAGGCTGAGGCAAGAGAATTTCTTGACCCCGGGAGGCAGAGGTTGCAGTGAGCCTAGGTCATGCCACTGCACCAGCCTGGGTGACAGAGCGAGACTGTCTCGCACAACAGCAGCATTCCCACGCAGCCTGTGCAGCCCGCCTCACCTCTCCTCCTCCAGGTCTGCTCCATGACTCTAGAGGAAAGCTCCACCTCTCGGGCGGACCTTCCAGGTGTGTCTATGCAGCACACATCCAGGCACCCACTCTTCTGTTAAAAATCTTTTCATGTGTCCCGGGACTTTGTTCCTAGGGTAAGGACCAAAATGTGTAGCCAGCCCCACGTGGACCACTTTACCTCTTTTCTTGAACACCCCGCACACCCGGCCTTCTTTCTGAAAACGCCAGGCTTCCTTCTGCTCCAGGCATTTGTCTCAGTGACCCACTAGACGTTGCTGACACTTTGCTACATCTGACCTACAAGAAACAGCCACTTCAAGCTGTTAGGCTGGTGCAAAAGTAATTGCGGGTTTTGCCATTAAATATAATTGCAAAAACCGCAATTACTTTTGCACCCATCTAATAATACATGCCTCTTCCTGCACTGCTCTCCCCTCCACCTCGTGGCCTGGCAGCCTCCACTCCCCTGCAGCTCTCAGCTCCACCTCCCCTCGGTGTCTCCTTCACACCCCTCGCCCATACCCCATTCCGGGCCTGCTGTGAGTTTCCTGGCACCCTGTACTTCCTCTCACGGGCCTTTGTGGTTTGTGATGATACAGCATGACGCTGGGACCCACGTCCCTGTCTTCTGCTAGGATGGAAGCTCCACATCCTCAGGACTGCGTCCTCCGACGGGCACTTGGCAAACATGTGACTCAGAGCCGAGCAAGCGTTCGGTAACTGACGGCTTTTCCTGCCATGTATGGAAGGCCCTGGAACCGTGCCATGGCCGCCGTTCCACATCCATACGTCCAGCCCCTCACATCGGCTTCCTCAGTTGCCCCTGACAGCTCATCTTTCTACCACATTGTCAATCTGAGCAGCTCAGAAATGTGGGATCCTGGGACCATGAACTCCACTACTGCTTGTTACCATCGTCTCACTGGGTGAAGCAAAGAGACAGAAATGGAATGACGGACATGAACGCAAACGGAGAACCAGCCAATGGCAATGCCAGGGTCTGCACTCGATTCTGGGTGTCCCACTCTCTGCTCAAGCCCCCAAGCTCCTGCAATACAATTATAAAAATGTCGCACAGCTCACTGCGTCAAAAATACCTCATCATACGGTCACTATTGCCAGTCACAAATGAGAAGCAGAAAAAAGATGACTCAAGGCCAATGTACATCTGATTCCTAAATATAAGAAATACAGCCAATGTCCTAGCATTTAAATTTTGCAGGCCAGGCATAGTGGCTCACACCTGTAATCCCAACACTTTGGGAGGCTGTGGTGGGAGGATCACTTGAGGCCAGGAGTTTGAGGCCAACCTGGGCAACGTAGCAAGACCCCATCTCTACAAAAAATAAATTAGCCGGGAGTCATGGTATGGGCCTGTAGTCCCAGCTACTCCGAAGTCTGTGGCAGGAGAATCGCTTGGGCCCAGGACATTGAGGCTACAGTGAGCCATGATCACACCACCGCACTCTAGCCTGGGCGACAGAGTGAGACCTCGTCTCAATAAATAAACACATTTTGCTTGACATCATAAACCCTTAGGTTTATTTTTTTTTAATAATTTAAAGCTTTGTTCTTCTCTTACTGATTAAAACATTTAAAAAATTGAAATTCCTAGCAACAATATGACATTAACAACTACATACGTCTATGATTATACACACGTACACACACACAGAAAAACTAATCCACAGCACCCAAAATGAAAAAAAAAAAAAATCAAACCCGAGAAGTCAATCTGCAGAGAATGAGCTGCTGCTTACCTTTGAGAACCAATATAGGGTAAAAAGAGCTAATATTTTAAAACTAAAAAAAAAAAAAAAACTTTCACAGTGATACTAAGATCAAGCTATAGTTTCTTTTACAAAGATTTCTTTCTGTCTGACCAAGTGACATTGATGTAATTTGCCAATTAGAACCCCATGCAATTATTTTGCCAATCAAGTTATATTTTTATTTAACAAGGGTGACAGTTACTTTTAAAAGAAACATTATGAAATATTCTTCAATTAAGTAAAGAATTATTTAACAGATAAATATTCTTAATGGGCCTCTCTTGCGGTTTTCAATAAGCTGTGCACTTGATTAACCCCACAAGCCTGTCTGGCACAATCGTAATTTCTACAAATGAGATAGAAAGGAGGGATCATAAAGAACGAATTAATCACCGAACGATCTGCACTTCAGTCGCACGAGAGCTCATTATTCATAGGAGTAAAGTTGTGGAATGAGCTACGACTACCATAAAACACAGGCACGTCTTCGAGGATCCTGCAGGGGGATTGCTCCATCGGCCTCTGGCTGACAGCACTGCAGACGCTGGCCAGAGTGCAGGGAAGGCCACTTCGAGACGGGCGGCAGTCTTAGACAGGCTTGATCCTCTACTCTTCAGGTTCCCGAAACCCTCCTGGAGTCCAAGCGCAAGAATTAGGTTTTATGATACCACAAAACTCTCAAGGTAATGATCACTACATCCTGGGCGCTCACCATCCTACAGTTATCCAGACACACAATGTGTCTCAGTACCAGAGCACACGCAGCCCGGGACAACCAGGGATGCCTTGTTCTTTTCGAATAGGAACTGAGCATCTACTGGGCACCTACCAGGCCTTGTGAAGGCCCTGGGGGGGTCCCAAGATAAGCACCATACGGCCCCCATGTTCCAGGACGTCAGTTCGGTGAGGGACACAGGTGTGCACTGGTGAAGGAGGGGCTGCCTTCTACACACAGAGGGGCAGCGGCAGAGGAGGGTGAACACCCCGGACAGGCAAGAGCACTCCAGGAAAGGGAACAAACACCTCCGGGGGCCACTGAGGGCATCTTCCACCATACTGCCCCCATGTAGCAAGCCTGTGGAACATGTACAGCCGAAAACAGAGACGTCCTCACATGGCTGTGACGGGATGACCTGGTCTGGAGCCCAGTGGGAGACCGCTGCCGTGCAGGCAGCCCAAGGCTCCAAGCGGCTTCCTTTGCCTTAGATGGACAATAAAAGTGATTCGATCCTATCAGCTGCAGTGGTAAGAAAAGGCCCTGGGAGTCTGCATTCTACTACTACACACTAGTATCTTTTTTCTAACCCTTTCTTAATGAAATTCCAAAAGGCAATACAGTTCATGAATCTAAAATTCCCTTTTCCTATGCTGAAACGTTTTTTAACACCATGTTGATAAGCAGAGCTCTTAAGACACAGCAATTGCTTTGTCACGGAATAATAATAATGGCTAAAATTTATTGAACACTTACTAGGGGCTAATTATGGTTCCAAGCGCTCAGATTAACAAGTGTCTTGTATGTGCCTTGTAACAGAAAGCCAGTGCACCTGACAAGACATATGTTAACAAAGCACTGTGAACAGAGATGAAAATAATTTTACATCTAGAGACCCTGCATCAGTAGCTCCCTGGAACACGTGACGTACTGAGGCATCTGGATTCGAGAGGGATTTCCAGCTCCCCACGGCCATTGCCAAACTCTTTCTACTCCACTATCTGATGAAGTCATGCCGCAGATCCCTATCACTGGGTTTTACCACCCGGTCTCTCACTGGTTGCTATGACCTACTTCTATAAGACTGGAGAAAATAGATTCAACATGACTTCTCGGCTTCCTGGCTGTGTGCTTTTGGCACGTTGTTGAATTTCTTTCAGCCACAGCACTCCCATCCGGAAAATGGGAAGAGCAGTACCAACGTCACAGGGTTGCGGTCAGATGAAAGGAGGCTACGCAGCCTCACTCCCGACGTGGGTCGCTCTCAGCGCAGTGCCCAGCTCACAGTCGGTGCTCAGCTCCTTGCCACCCCGAGACTGAGGCAGGACTTCAGGCAGCTGGACCAGTCTTCCTTTCATCTCCACCCCTACGGCCTCCTGCGTGAGCCAGCACCCACCGGACAACCTATCCAATGCTCTTCTCTCAAAATTCCCTACATTCCTCCATTTCCAGTGAATTCAATCTCCACACAACGACCACTTCGATGACCCTGTTATTGCTGAGAGGTGCTCCACCTCTGAAACCTTAGTCAGTATCGTTCTTCAGGACCACAACCTCCTAATCTTGAAGCCCAAGGCCTTCAGGCCTCAGATGCCTCCACTCCTCCCAATCTCTCATCTCCCTCTGCTCCCCACCCTACTTGGAGTCCGTGGTCCCTCATGTTAGCAGCAGAGAAATCCCGTCTACACCTGCCTGCCCCCAGGACACCTGCCCCACCCATCATTACACTTGCCTGGCAAAACCCAAACCCCAACCCCTAAGAAAGCCTCACCTTCTTCCCTCCTCCATTTGGGCCACATGGAAATGGAAACTCAACCGGGGAGAGTCCTCCACCCACCTGTAGTTGGTCAACACAAGCACGGGGTGCCTTCTGCGCTTCCCCTTCCTCCCTCTGTAAGGGATGCAGTCACCTCCCCCATCCTCAGCAGCCCTGATCAGGTCCTCTTCTACGGCCCCCATTTCAGGAGTCTCCATTTCTCTCGTTTCTTCCCCAACCCTCACCATATGCAGAAACAAACTCATGAGCTTCACATTACTTAATCTAATCTTGGCTTAAAAGTTCATAAAACCGAAGCTAAACCCTCAGGAAGAGCGGATGAATATCCCCAAAGAAGTGAGAGGCTGTTCTCACAGGTGTGTTGGAAAGAGCAGCTCTGAGCCAGCCATTGTATCTTCTTAGAAAGATAATGTTAAATATTCACATACTAGTTGCCAGATTTTAAGTTAAGGCCGTTCGTATAATATTCCCACCATTGTAAAGCTGAGTTTATGTCTAAATCTGTTAAATAGGGCAAAGCAACTTCCTGCACTTTTTAAGAAGGTCTCACTGTTGCTGGAGTGTGTGGCACGACCCTGGCTCCTGCAGCCTTGAACTCCTGGGCTCAACGGATTCTCCCACCTCCACCTACCCAGTAGCTGCGACTACAGGTACTTGCCACTACACCTGGCTCCTGCACTATTAAAAGGTTTGTTTTAATAGTCCTGAAGACTGTAGACTTGTAATTTTAGAATTTAACGAGTATATTTGGTGAAATGTTTTTTACAGAAAACTGCTCACCTGAGTTGTAATTTTGTCATAGGAGGTCGATTTCACCCATCACCTCTAGGAATACTTAACTCATTTCTAGATTATGATCTAATTAATTCAACCTGAACAAAAGTTAAGTAGAGATTTTGTCAGAATTACTAACTGTAAACATTTTTCTTCCTTATAAAGTGAATGGTACACATGGCAGAATCACAGTTCGTTTCTATCTATAGTACCTGCCAGGCTTATTGAATAAACAAAAAATTATAACTCACCTCTATTAACAGCAAAAGGACCATTACAATTCTCCCACAGATGAGCAAACAGAAAACAGGATCTCATTTGCTTAAGGAACAGCCAGAATTCATACTCAGATCTTTCTGAGTCAAAAGCCCATCCTTCTGCTCATAAGCCTTTCAGATCCAGCTATGCTGGCAATGCCTAAGGAGTTTAAAAACAGAAAGCAAAAATGGGATGTCTTCCCTGGGGCCCGTATTCTGATTCTCTTAATTTGGGATGGATCTTGCCCAGGGTTGAGAACCACAGCACCATACCTGTCCCATTCTAATGGGTCACTCTGTCCTGTCAATGTAGGTTTAAAACAAAATGTGCTCAGCCTGGTATGGTGGCTCACACCTGTAATCCTAGAACTTTGGTAGGCCAAGGTGGGTGGATCACCTGAGATCAGGAGTTTGAGACCAGCCTGACCAACATGGAGAAACCTTATCTCCACTAGAAATACAAAATTAGCCGGGCGTGGTGGTGCATGCCTGTAATCCCAGCTACTCGGGAGGCTGAGGCAGAAGAATCGCTTGAACCCAGGAGGTGGAGGTTGAGGTGAGCCAAGATGGCACCACTGCACTCCAGCCTGGGGGACAAGAGCAAAACTCCATCTTAAAAAAAAAAAAAAAATTATCCCACAGTCCTTTAAGTTGACAAACAGAAGTACAATCTCAAAGATCATCTTGTACCAAACATGGAAGCTTTGGGTGTCCTGTGGTGGAAAGACAGGTTATACAGCTCTAGCTTAGCCAGGCTGCCACACCACTGACATAGAGTGGTGTTATTCCTGGGGTTTGGAGAAGGTGCAACAAAGCACCTGCCAATGCACAGATGCAGAGCAGAGGTGGGAACGACAGTGCGCACTGTGAGATGTGCAAAGCATGCTGAACCGGGCGGGGCAGGGTGAAGGTGGGAGTATCAGGTAGGTCCCTGAATAGCAGAGAACTAAGAAGAAAATGGCATTAGAAGGAATGGCTCTCGCTACCATGTTCAGGGTGCAAAGGTGTGACTGAAGGCAGGCAGACCAACCGGGAATTTGATGCAATAAAACGGCTGGAAGATCATGAGAAGCCAATGGTACAGCAATCCCAAGAAGCAGCAAATCTCCAAGGGAATGCAGAGAAACACTTTGGATCAGGGGAGAAGCAGGTGGTAGCAGACTCTTGACTGGGGAGACTGAGGGCCTAGCACAGTGACAATATCAGAGATTTGGGCAGCTGAGGCTTGGTAAACTCAGATTTCACCATACTGAGTTCAATATTAAACTTATTTCTAAACTCAAATAATAACATCACATTTTTGTGTTGTTATTCTTGTTTTTGTTTTATTCAAGACATGGCGTCTCACTCTGTCACCCAGGCTGGATTACAGTGGCTCAATCCTAGCTTACTGCAGTCTTGACTTGCTAGACTCAAGTGATCCTCCTGCCTCAGCCTTCTGAGGAGCTGGGACTACAGGGGCACACCACTGCACCTGGCTACGTTTCTTTATGAAGGCAAATTTTCTGAGAAAAAAACATACTTAATTCACCTCCTTTGAGAGTGGAAGTAGGGAAAAAATTTTAAAACAGAACAAAATTTAAAACAAAACAAAAAAACTTGAAGTGTTTCAAGTTTAAACACTTCATAACTTAGAAGAAATACCATAAATAGCAATTTTTAAAGCAACATAATTATAAGAATTATATGAAGAGCGAAATAAACCTAAATCTATTAATTGAGCAAATTACCTTTCAAGCCAACAATCCATTCAGCAAACATCAGAGTAGTTACTGAAAGATTACAGTCATGAATCCTGAATTTCTACGAAAGAATATCAGAAATCATTAGTCGCTCCTTCCCACTATACCCCAGATGCCAAAACCATCTCTGACAGGTTATCCAGACCCACGATACCCCAGCGATGGACTGGCCACTGCACGGCAGGCAGCCCACACCATTCAGAAAAAGACATTTCCTCCCACAAGCTGGGTATTAATCAAATCCGCCAATGATGTAAAACAATGTCAATATTCTTTAAAAGAAGCACAGCGACAGGGAGAAAAACAACAGACCACCACACTACAGCAGAAAGATATTTATAAATATTCTAACAGCTTTTATTACAATGGTGCAAGGAAGTATTTCATCCAACACTCACCGACAACAAACCATCATCTTCTATAAAACAGTTCCAGAAAGTTCAAACAGAAAAAACTAAAAGATACATGGTCTGTAGTAATTCTCATACAATACTGTTTAGTGTTCAAACTTCATGTCACTCCAATAAAGTATAATCATTTTCTAGCAAACATGTGGCAAAAAAGTTTGCTGTTTTACTTGTTTGCCTATAAACATATCAGAACATGCCTCACAATTAAAAACTCTGGATCACAGCACTCCATGACATCAATATCTATTCGTGCTTAGTATCAGCCAGTTGTACCAAATACCATAAAATACAAAATGATAGGAAATATAAACATTGATTTGTATTTCAAGTTTAAACATTCTATTTACAAAAATAGGCTGGGAGGAAAAGGGTTTGCACCCCCACATTCTCTCCCGGGGCAGAATGATTTTGCGCCATTTTCTAATGTTGTTTTCTCTAACAATTTTCCAAGTCACATTTGGATTCCTTCAGAATTGTATTTGTCAGCTAGCAGCTCGGAAGAGGGAGAGCGAGGGAGAGGAGGGCGGGTGAGGGAGGAGGCTGGCAGACAGCAGTCGCACACGGATAATGGCTTTTACTGAAGGGCCCGCGCCGCGCCTCATGCACCGGCAATGCAAGCACGCTGCTGGGCAGCAACAGCGACGTCGCTATTTACAGAACGGCGGCCTTCTCTGGGTTCTGAAGGACACTTGTTTCCCAACGTGACACCATCGAACGACGCTTTCAGGCAGACACTAGGACATGACTCCGAAGACGGGGTTGTGGCGGCAGATGCTGGGCCCGTACTCTTCATAGTCCTTCTTGGTGTGGCAGACCTGAAAGAACTCGGGCTACGAGAGGCAACAGGCGGACAGAAAGACACACATTTCAGAAGAAAGTCAAGCTACCAAGCAGGCAAGACACTCTCCTCGTCCCGGCCTCCACCCTCCCTCACGGGACCATTGCTGCAAGGTTTTACCTCTCTGATGTACTGAACTACTCATGGGGGGCATTTCACTTTTTAGAAATGTCATCAGCCTCTGTCTTCTCAGGACCAACAAATGCTGGTCCCCCACTAACAACCTGTGATCATGTGTAGGCTGTTCACAGACCCCCACCACCAACGTGTGATCATGTGTAAGCTGTTCACAGACCCCCACCAACAACGTGTGAGCTGTTCACAGATTCGAGGGGAAAAGTAAGAATTATCTGGAAAAGTCACTGAAATTAATGATTAATGCAGGATTTGTTTAGATTATTTTTGGATTCCACTTACCACGTTATCTGTAACCCCTAATTAGCAAGGATAAGTGATAAATGTGTTGTGTGATTATTCAGACCATAGTTTATATTGGGCCGGGCGCAGAGGCTCAGGCCTGTAATCCCAGCACTTCGCAAGGCTAAGCGGGGGGAGGGGGGATCACCTGAGGTTAGGAGTTCAAGACCAGCCTGGCCAACATGGCGAAACCCCATCGCTACTAAAAATACAACCCAAAAAAATTAGCCAGGCGTGGTGGTAAACGCCTATAGTCCCAGCTACTCAGGACGCAGAGGCAGGAGAACTGCTTAAACCTGGGAGGCAGAGGTTGCAGTGAGTTGAGATCGCGCCACTAAACTCCAGCCTGGGTGACAGAGTAAAACTCCATCTCAAAAAAAAAAAAAAAAAGATATAATTTCTATTTTACAGAACTGTCTGTTTAGAGCCACACGATTAGGGCACACACTATTTCACCTTCATAGACGATAGTTACCCAAACTCAACAGAGAGCACGGGAATGGACACACAGAGCCCCCGAGAGAGGGACTTACAGTCGAGGCCAGCATGGAGCCTCCGAACCACACGGCGTAGCGCTGCATGTGATGAGTGACCACCTGGACCTCCACAGGCTTTGGCTGGAAGAGAAAGCAGCTCTCACTTACTCCACGCGCACAGACACATCTGTGATCCAATCATCCCCCAGCTGACAAGACCACGGCTTCACCCGGGGCCGCCCTCCTCTTACTGGCACAAGCACAACCTCACACCCAGCACTCAGTGACTCTGACCCCTGCTGCCAAATCCCCCCAAGACCCACCACAATCCCAGCCCCCAGGGCTCAAAGGAACACAGTGCGCCCAGCAAGCAGAACCTGCCTCTCACAAGGCTGAAAGCATTAAAGCACAAAAGCACAAAATCCAAGCAATTAACCTCACTGCTTTTCTTTGACCAAACATATCAAATGTTCTGGCACTGCAGAGATCATCCCAAATAAGATTAACCATCCCCAAAATACTAAAAGAAACTGTGCTTTTCCGGCTGGGTGAGGTGGCTCATGCCTGTAATCCCAGCACTTTGGGAGGCCAATGCAGGTAGATCACGAGGTCAGGTGATGGAGACCATCCTGGCTAACACAGTGAAACCCCGTCTCCACTAAAAATACAAAAAATTAGCCAGGTGTGGTGGCGGGCGCACCTTTAGTCCCAGCTATTCAGGAGGCTGAGGCAGGAGAATGGTGTGAACCTGGGAGGCGGAGCTTGCAGTGAGCCGAGATCTCGACACTGCACTCCAGCCTGGGCGGCAGAGCGAGACTCTGTCTCCAAAAAAAAAAAAAAGAAAAGAAAAAGAAACTGCTTTTCCAACAGTGGACTCGTGCACTCTCTTCCTTGCGCCCACTGCCGCTATCGAAGCCCACTCTTGGTTAGAAGCCCACAGTGATCACCAGCTACTTAGGAATGACTATCTTGGAGAAACGCCTTAACTCCCTGCTAACATCAGTTATTTTCATTTAATGAGAACATTTCCGAAGGATAGGAGAGATCCTCACCGTAAATCAGTCCCATCTCCTTGGGACACTGGTCATTACACCCCAGGCCTGATCTCTACAACACAAAAGGAAACTGCTGGCAGGTATGGTCAGGGAGAGTGTGAAGCTGCCACTGCTGTGTCGTCAGGACCATCGGTCTGAACTACCAGCCTGGAAGGACCTCAGGCAGCAAACCTCCGCGGTCATGTCAAAATGCAGCTCAGAAAGCGATGCACACTTGTTTTCATTTCACGCGACGCAGACAAGCTCCTCCAGCTCTGCGTCAGGAGGGCCCGAGTCAGGCCTGGCGCAGAAGCCCCAGGCACCACGTGGAGGCCCCTGGCTCCTACCTTGATCCTCCCGCCGCTGAGCTCCTCGCTGAGCCTCAGCCTAGCATCCACCACTCTCTTCAAATCCCTCTGTAGTCGGCGTCCGAAATCCCTGAACATGGTGGAGCCTCCTGAGAGAACGACATTCTACAAGACACAAAGCAGAGGGAGCCCTGGGTGAAATCGCCCGCCCACAGTTCCGGGAACCACCCACAACAGAACTCCCACAGGTCCAATCGCTTTGGGCATGACACACCTGCCCTATGACAGACGTGAACAGAAGCAAACTTAACGCTATTGGAAAAGAGTAGATTTTTTTTTTATGGCGACAACAACGTGCCACAGATGGCTCCTTAATCCTTTCCTCAGTTACGGCAAAGCAAAAACAAGGCGATTCTCATGCCCCACCCCCACCCCCACCAACCCCTCACATGGACCAGGAAGCCAAAACAAATAACAGAAACCGTCCAGCTGACTTGAGCCAAAACAACACTGGCTCTCCCGCTGCTCCGCCTTAACCATCACTGGGGGAACGTCTTCTAATGGGTGCTTGGAGCTTCTCTGAAGGATGATCTTGGGAAGAAAGCATCCGAGTTACCAGAAGGAACATTCTCAGATGAGCCACCCAGCCAGCACTGCCCTCCGGTGCCGAGACTCGCTCGCTGGCCACCCCAGAAGCTCGGTGGGGGGCAGAGGAAGGGGATGCACTGGCCTGTCCTGCCCCGCCTGCCCAGAACCTGAACCAGCCCTCCGTCCAGCATCTCCACATTGTCACCCTGCCTGCCTGTCAGTCATCCACACCGTCTGCTCCTGACCTGCAGCCACTGACATCCTCATGGCTCGACGGCCCAGGTCACCCAAGCAGCCGGTCCTCTTCTGGTGTACATCAGAGGCCACAGTGGCCTAACCTACATCACTCGCCTCTCGCCTCTCACCACAGGGCACTGCGTCATCTCACGTCCTCACAAGACGAGGAAGGGGGATATTTTTAGACAGAGAGACCACATTTATGTAACTTTTCCTACAGTATATTGTTACAATAATCATTCTTAGTTACTGCTGTTCAGAAGTCTCTTACTGAGCCTAATTTCTAAATTAAACTTTATCATAGGTATGTATGTACAAGAAAAAACACAGTATGTCTAGGATTTGGTACTATCTGCAGTTTCAGGCACCCACTGGGGTCTTCAATCATATCCCCCACTAGCAAGAGGGACCAGTGTATCTCCTGGTTGAACTTTCTTAGAGAAAACACCTTATGTGAAAACTACATAAGGAAATTAATCCTTCAAGGAGTCAAAAAGCCCTATTTCCTTTAATCCTCTAAATATGTTAGCTCTTCCTGAGATCCTGAGCAACTGCAGAGCTCTCTTTCAGGCACTCCTCCCAGTCAGCTCTGGGTGCGTGAACAGTAAGTCCCTCACCAAGTTTCCAGGTAAGCAGAAGTCACAAGGAATCAGTACAGAAAAAGAAATGCACTTTTCTGTCCCTAGCAACCCAGGTTCTAAGTTATATGATATTAGAGTAGTCCATTCCTGCTTACTGCTGTTCTGGGGAAAGACAGCCAGCACTGAGTGCAAAGGGATCATTTCTCTCTCGTGCCAACTCCTAGAACTGCTGTGACAGCACCCACGTGGACTCAGGATTAGATAGTGAAGTCAGAGCAGGAAGAATAAAAGGGGGCAGAAGCCACAGGAAGCCACCAGTGATCTGGCCTTCCATGTGGTGAAGCCAAATGATCTGGCCTTCCACCTGGAGACGCTGGCCTTCCACCTGGAGAAGTGACCAGTGACCTGGTCTTCCACCTGGAGAAGCCACGAGGGATCTGGTCTTCCACCTGGAGAAGCCACCAGTGACCTCGTCTTCCACCTGGGTTCTGCTCCACTTCCAGCCTGAGTGTCTGTAGAGAGAAATTTCACCTCTGGTTACCTGCCAGCAGCAGATGTTTGATAAATCACCTAACATGCTGTAGCTGCTCCAGTCGCTAAGGTGAAAGGCTGTCAGGAGCTGAAGGAGCCACGTCCAGCCCTTTCAATGCAACAATGGTTTTGCTCATCCGTGGTGGCAAATACCAAAAACGTGATGCACAGGACCTTTTTCTTCACTCGTCAGCTATTAGTGTTAGTGTATTCTATGTGTGGCCCAAGAGTTCCTCCTTCTTCTGATGTGGCCCAGGGACGCCAAAAGGTTGGACACCCCTGGGCTAAAGCTTCTACAGTGGCTTGGCCAGGGAGAGAGCCTCACAAAACTGATCTCATAAAACTGTGCCACAATATTTTGTTATCAGCTTCGAGAAGGTCAAGGCTAATATATTGTTAAGGGAGGATCTGGGCTTGGCCTTCAGGGCCAGGAACTGGGGTGGTCCTGAGGCCTCTCTGCAGCGGTGAGAGATCCCCCGGAGCCCACACCGTGCCCCATTCCTTGGTGTCTACCCCACACTTCTCCTCACAGGGAACAGCCCTGAACACTGCAGACACTCTAAGGGGTACCCACACCTTACGGAGACTACCTGATCATGAACACACTGAATAAAATACCTGGCAATGGTTTTCTGCCCCGGGAACTCTGCTGTCTGTCCTCATCTGGGGATTTCACTGCTACACACTTCCTTGCTTTCTTAAAACTCTGTGGGCGTGGCCAACCGAGGAAACCGCCGTCACATCCATTTCTCAAGAGGCAACCCCGCCGCCCCTCGCCACAGGGAGACCACGAGGTCACTGGGCACCTGCCTCCTTGACCCATTTTCAGTCTAGTTTTCAAGCCCAACATCCTGTCCCAGGATCAGTATGATGAATAATCACTGTCGTCCTCTGTCACCCTGTGGAGAAATCTCTCGTGACCAACCTGAGAGCGCCTGGCTCCTGTCAGAGTCTAGGGACCATCAACCACAGCTGCAGCTATGGAAATGCCAAACTCAGGGGAGCCCCTGGTTACCAACACTCAGGTAAGATGTCACCAGAAGGGGAGGACTGGCAGGAACAAGTCCCTGACAGACGGGGTGGCAGCTTGAAATCACATGAACAGGGTTATATTCTGATCCCTGGCTTCCTTCAGACGGGTCTCCTGGCCTGGTGGCTCTTTCAGACACACTGCATTCCTTGTTGCCATAATATCAAGAATCATAACTTAGAAGCATTCTTGGTATTTTGATCATCTCATCTTAGAATAAGCCTCAGCTGATCCCTGGTCCTGCTCTCTCATGACTGGCCACGCTCGCCGATGATTTCCTGGAGAGACAGACCCTGGCTTATATCCAATTAAGAATTAAGGGAGGACTGGGGAAGAACAAGGATGGGTCAGTGCTTGGAATGAGACATTTCTAAGGGTGCTTTTGCTGAGGTTTTGTGATTTGGTTTTTTTTGTTTTTTTGCTATTGTTTTTCATTTACTGTTTTGTTTTTTGTTTTATGTTTTTTTTTTTTTTTTTTTTGAGATGGAGTCTTACTCTGTCGCCCAGGCTGGAGTGCAGTGATGCGATCTCGGCTCACTGCAAGCTCCGCCTCCTGGGTTCACACCATTCTCCTGCCTCAGCCTCCCGAGTAGCTGGGACCACAGGTGCCGCCACCACGCCCGGCTAAGAGACAGGGTTTCACCATGTTAGCCAGGATGTCATTTACTTTTTTAAAGCCCACCGCAGACAACTCCTTCAAAACTTCTCCAGGCTAAGATTCCTACAGCCGCGCTCTCTGTCAGCGAATGCTGCAGCCTTGGGAACAGTTCCTTGGGACACTGTCAGGCGATCCCAAACAGTGTCCCAAGGAAGACCAGGGTGTCTGAGAGCTCTCCCTTGGCCCACCACAGTGTAGGAGAGAGGCCACGGGGCCAGGTTCCTTGACTGTCACCCTGGACTTGGTGAGCTTATCCTTCCCTCAGACAACTGTCGAAGACACGGGTCCGCTTCTCACTGTAACACCCAGTGGCCGACACAGCACCGTGGGCACACCTGCTGCCTCATCTCCAAATTCTGGGCCACTGTTATTTTGAAGGATAATCTGAGGGATACACAGTCCGCTCACACCCCTAAGTCTTCTAAATTCTATCACTGGATCCAAAAGTCCCAGGGGATGCTCCCCGTCTGCTTGGCGTTCTTTCATCATTCTCCCACAAGCCTGTTTCCCCTCTGAACTTCACCGCGAGCCATGAGAAGACCCAGCAGGAAGAAATGCATGTCATTATCCACTGTAGGGATGGGTGGAGGACATATTCTTAGTGAGGGTCTAAAGAAGGAATTTCTCTCAGATCTCAGTGTCAGAAAAAGCTGGCCTCTTGGAAAACCCACTGGCCTTAATCATATGTCCCCTGTGCCTGCCATTACAGACTGGGTTCCCATCTTTTCCCCAGCTGCTGAGAAGCTGAGAGCCACGAGGGGCCTCTCCCGTAGCTAGGCACGACCACAGAATGGTGTACGTGGGTTCTGTCCTCGTCCGACCTTGCTGCACTATTCTGCCACCCTCACTTCTCGTCACCCAGACTCCTTCAGCTACTTCATCCTTGCAGATTGGATATACTTTCCTGCCTGCTTCAAATTTTCCACACTAGAAGGCAAGCAGGCAGGAGGGGGCAGGGGTGTGGGCTTGCATGATCTTCAGGCAAAATACAGTTAATCATTCCCTAAGTTTATGAAAGGATGCTGGGTCTTTATTCTGAATTCCTTTCTTCCTTCAGTAACTGAAGGACAAACCTCAACAGCCTAAATGTCCCTGTGATCAGCAGCAAACATCCCACTGCATTCAGCAGGCAGTTACTGCGTTAAAGACACTGAGCTACAAACACAAAGAAAACATCACAGCGAGCCCTGTGGAGCGGACTGCAGCCCGAGCGCTGGGGTTCACCGCGGACCAGACTGCAGCCCCGGCGCCGGGGCTCACTGTGAGGCCTGAAGAAGATGCCTCAACCTCCCAAACCTAGAGATTCCTGAAAGTTCAGAAATGTAAACAGGGAACTTTAAAACACATACTTTTTCATTCTGAGGATCTGCATCTTCCTAACAATCGTGAATGTTTTCAGTGCTTCATTTCAGTTTTGTCTTCTAAAAAGCAACTCTATTTGTTTCTTACATTAAAAATAAATAAATTAAAACAAAAATCATTTCATGGCTGAATCTTTATTTTCACTTAAGAAAATGCCCAGGAAGACAGCTGCAGGTGGAAGCCATGCTGAGCTCTCAGCGGGGGCTAAGGCAGGCAGGGCCCTGGCCGATGGCAGATCGTCCCGCAGGCAGCCCTGTACTCCACTTTTCCCACGCGCCAGGAGAGCTGCACACACCACCGCACGAGTAGGCCCCTAAAAGAGCCACGTCACCTCAGGAGTGGCATCCATTTCAAGAGATTCTGTGAGGGGAAGTCACAAGCCAGCAATAGGCAAGGGCCAAACAGCCCTCATTCGCGCTGCTCCTTTCAATTCCGAATCCCTGCCTCCTCACCACGAAATGTCACTTGAGCTCCAAGAGTCCAGCTCAGCACGGAATAGAGCTCCTTGCGGTCAGCACTCTGCATGGGCACGATTAGCGTGGCCACAGTAGTGAACTCTAAAACTAGGCAACAAATAAAACCTGAAGACAACACTGCACGAATACTGCGAGATTCGGGATGACCTGTGCCGTCGAGGTGCTTCTGGAGAAGTTAGGAAACTCGGAAAGGAACATCATGAGCTCAGAAAGTACTCGCCAAATGAGACGAACGTGGAACAGGAGAGAGAGAAAAAGGGCAGAAAATGGAAAACACTAACTGAGGGGTGCTCTGAGTCCAGGTTATCACGTCTATTATATTACCCAGCATATACTGTATAGAAATATATATGAAAACTTCAAAGCAAAGACAAGTTGAAGAAAACAAAAGTCCCTAAACCGAGTCAATTAAGACGCTCAAAGTTGCAAGTAGTGGATAAGACAGCAGTGGGTCCTGCTTGGCCACGGCAAGTGGACAAGACGGTCTCACCAGCCAGGTCGGCCGCTGTATGAGAGCTCACTGGCTGTGCGGATTTCCTCTAAATCCTCTCAGATTTCTGGCCTAGAAGTAGATCATCTGTATCCTAGCTTGTTCTGTTGACTTTGCTGTGGTAGAAAACAGACCAAATACAAAAGAGGACTTAACAAACACAGTTAGATTCACATTGAATCCTTGGGAGTGATACCTGAAGTGAACAGGACTTCCACCTTTTAAAGACATACACGGGCTCTTGTGCAGAGGACTCTGTAATAACGTTTACTGCTGTAATCACACTAGGTGACCAAAAAGATAGTGAGAGAGCCGGGTGCGGTGGCTCAAGCCTGTAATCCCAGCACTTTGGGAGGCTGAGACGGGTGGATCACGAGGTCAGGAGATCAAGACCATCCTGGCTAACACGGTGAAACCCCGTCTCTACTAAAAATACAAAAACTAGCCGGACAAGGTAGCGGGCGCCTGTAGTCCCAGCTACTCCGGAGGCTGAGGCAGGAGAATGGCGTGAACTCGGGAGGCGGAGCTTGCAGTGAGCTGAGATCTGGCCACTGCACTCCAGTCCGGGCGACAGAGCGAGACTCCGCCTCAAAAAAAAAAAAAAAAAAAAAAAAAAGATAGAGAGAAAATGTATCCTCAGAAAACTTCAAACAGGCCAGTTTGCCCGGCGAAACTGAGAGCTGGCTTTCAGACAATAAGAGAGAATTTGTAACACAAGACATCATCATAAAACTTGTTTTTGTGAAATGGTAAATGATCATTACATCTAGAATGGCCATTTGGTTTTCAGAGAAATTTCTATTTCAAATAAACGTAAGCCTAACAACCTAGATTTTTTAAATCACTATTAATGGCTATTTTAATACGTTTAAATTCTACTTCCATGTAAAAGGCAAATATTAAGCCAACAAATTAATGTAATGGATTTTTTAAAAAAACATTTTATTAAAAAAAATTTTTTTAGGTCTGAAGTGATGGGTCATGCCTGTAATCCCAGCACTTTGGCAGGCCAAGGTGGGCAGATCACCTGAGGTTAGGAGTTAGAGACCAGCCTGGCCAACATGGTGAAACCCCATCTCTACTAAAAATA
>NC_045441.1:147584345-147592794 GCF_002776525.5 Piliocolobus tephrosceles
GTGAGCATAACTTACATACCTCATGGCCCTTTACTACTAAATACTTCAGTGTGTATTTACTAAAAGTGAGAACATTCTTTCATGTTACCACAGTACAACTGCCAACTTCATAAACTTAACATTAATACAAAACTTTGATCTACTGTTCCTATTCTCATCTTGCCACTGGATTTATTAATATTCTTCATGGCATTTTTTTTTCTCGCCAGTCCAGAGTCCAGTGCAGGGTCAGACTGTGCAATTACTTGTCATGTCTCTGTAATAGGTTTTTTAATTAAAAATTATTCACTAGGGTATGAAAATAAATGTTCATTATAATACTTGAGAAGCACTACATGATCTTGAGTTGCCTTCAAAGGTATTACATAAATTCATTTCTTTCATTTATTCACATAACCATACAAACAGTGCTATGCATGTGTGGTCAAATGATTTTACACCAAGTCACCCAGAGACTTCAATAGGGAAAGAACAGTCTTTTTCAACAAATGATGTGGGAATAATTTATATCCATGGAGTGAGAGGATGAACATCTATTTACTTTCTCATTTCATATACACAAATTAAAATGTATCACTGGTTTAAATGTAAGGGCTAAGAGTACAAAATTTCTTTTAAAAACTATTTTTTAAAAACTTCGTAATTTTGTGGCAGGCAAAAATTTCTTAGCACATAAAAAAGCATGAACCATAAAAGAAAAAAGTTGATAAATGGGGTTCCATACATTTGTTCTTCAAAAACCACCACTAAGAAAATGGAAAGACAAGCCACAGACTAGAAAAAAAATCTGCAACACATAAATCTGACAAAGGATTTGTATCCAGGATATCTGAGGAACTCTCATTATTGAGTTGTCACTCAATAAACAAATCAGTTAAAAATGGGCAAAAGATTCAAACGGACATTTCACAAAAGAATACATACAAATGACTGCTAAGTACAGGAAAAGACCATCAACAACACTTGTCATCAGGATCATACAGCTTAAATCCACCACACACCAAGTTTGGGTCAAAACAAACAACTGCAACTCTTGTGCGTTGTTGGTGGGAGGGTAGATGCTGTAAGTACTTTGGAAAAAGTCGGGCAGTTTTCACAAAGTGAAAACGATGTACACTTATCATACAACAAAGCAACTGCACTCCCAGGTATTTCCCAAGGAGAATAAAACATATCCAGCAGACGCTGAGTATATTTCCAATGTTCATAGCAGGGTGTTCTGTAATAGCCAAGACTGGAAACAACTCAAATGTCCGCCAGGAGGGTACAGCTGACTTGCAGCACAGCCGCTCGCTGAGGCGCTCCCAGCAGTACAAAGGGACAAATGACACCCGCACCTCAAAAGCACCAGCTGAGTGAAGGAAGCCAGAAACAGAGAATACGTGGAACACTCCATTTCCAGCAGCCCCCCCATTATCTGCGGCTCACACTGCAAGGTGTCAGTTACCCATGGTCAACCACAGTCTAAAAAGATTAAACAGAAAATTCCAGAAAAAAACACTTTGTTAAGTTTTAAGCTGCGCACCATTCTGAGAAGCATGGTGAAATCTCGAGCTGTCCCACTGTGTCCCGCTTAGGGTACGAGTCTTCCCTTTGTCCAGCATGTCCATGCCATATACGCCACCCGCCCTGAGTCACTCAGTAGCCACCTTGGTGATCAGACCGACGACCGCACCATCGCAGTGCTTGAGTTCAGGTGGCCCTCACTTTATTTAATAATAGCCCCACAGCACAAGAGCGGTGATGCTAACACACCGTTGTAACTGATCCGTATTATTAGTTATTGCTGCTAATCTCTTACTGTACCTAATCTGTAAACTTTATCAAAAGTATGTATGCACAGGAAAAAAAAGATCATATACAGAGGACGTGGTACCACCCACAATTTCAGCCATCCACTGGGGGTCTTGGGACACATGCCCCACAGATAAGAAGGGACTCCTGTATACGAAACTCTGGAAAGTCAGATCCCGCAGATGGGCGCCTTCCTGGAGCAGAGGCTGAGGAGCTCCTGCCAGCGATGGTTCCCTGCTGTACCTTCACTGTGGTGATTATCACCTAAGTATGTAAACTTTCTTTTCACACCATACACTTAAAATGGGTTCATTTGACTCTATATAAATTACATCTCAAAGTCGAACTTTTAAAAGCAGAGCAACATAAGAGAAAGTGACGGCAACGGGTCACTGAGTTGAGACGGCAGGAATGGCCTTGCTGAAAAGGTGGCATCAGGGACTTAAATGAGAAGAAGGACGCCCTAAAAAGGGTGCACATTTAGCCAAAGTGAACAGTCTCTCACTCTTCATTTCTCAATGTTCTGTAACTGTGTGAGGACGTAAGATTGAGCCAAGTTGCCCCATTTTATTTTAACATTTTTAACATTTAATCCCCCATAGCTGCCATGGACAACAGGAAAACAATACACACTATACTTGGAGGCATTTCCTAAAAGCAAACTCCAGCTCCCACCCTAGTTCCACGCTGTGCTTTGTGTGGAGAAATTCTCATGTGAACCAGTAAACTCAACAAACCCTTTAGTATTTAAGAATGAACAACCCTTGATCTGTTACCAAAGCAACTGTCCACCCTGTTCCTTCCGCCCTCTGAATACACTCCTGTCGTCCCCACCCTCCAACCCAACTCCTCCCCACTGGCAAACGTCCCCTTTCACACAGACACACTTTAGAGACAACTCCGGGAGAAAGCGAGAGCGTCTGTGCCCCAGGCCAAATGACAGGTTTAAATCTCATGTTTTGCTCCTGCCTGAGCTTTGGAACACAACAACTACCAGCAGACACATCCCCATGTCCACTGTGTACACGGATGTGGCACACAGTGGGCTCCGGATCTGTAAGAACGCAGAGTTGGTGAGGTCTGCTGCACACGCTTCCCGCACAGGCAGGCTGCCGTCCTACAAGTCTTCCACTAGCTCTGCCCAGATACCGTTTCTAAATTAATGCTGCAAAGTACTCTCGTTTTCATCACGTTGAGCTTCAGCCTAGAATTACTGAACTGAACTTTAGCTCCACGCACAGAACGACAGCCACCAGGTTAGAAGGTCCCTGTGTGGCGCATCCTGAGGGAGGCAGGCCACAGCAGAGCTGCCCCAGACGGCACCTCCCAAGGACAAGGTCAAGGGAGCTGGCTCGTACTTCAGCAGCCCCTGAACCCCTCGCCCTAAGCTGTCCCACACCACCCACGGGGCTGACTCCCGGAGGCAACTTTCCCCGCACCCCGCTGCCGACGGCAGAAGTTTCAGAGGACAAGGGGGACCTGCCAGAGCGACAGTGGAGGGTGGAATACAGTCTAAAAGGCACATACAAGTGCTCAGTGACAGGCTCTGTCGGACTGCCAGCCTGACAGGAACACCAGGAGAGAGCAGGGCCTGACAGAAGACAAGCATTTAAGACGACGAAGCAGTACTGGCCCCAAACCCGGTTTTCCTGACAGGGCGTTTGGAGCCCTTCACAACCGGACCCTTCACAACCTGGAGCCAGGTGGGGATGCCCAAAGGCCTCACACTTCCCTCCATTGTCTGGTGCTGAGGCCTGAAGCAGGCAGCAAACCCCCTCACCCGTGAGCTCTCACGCCCTCATCTGTGACGACATCATCAAGCCGCTGGCAGGTCTGGGGGGAAATTAGAGGGCAATGACGTCAGCACCGGCCCAGGGAAGGCAGGACGGCGACAAGCACAGTGGGTTCTCTTGTTTGGCCCTCTCTGCCCTGGGCCATGCAGAGGCTTGAGCAGGGTCAGGTCTACACCCTGTCTGTCCACTCCTCCCTGAAGCCACCGCTACACACAGCGCTCGGTAACAGGGACCCTCCACAGCCATCGTGGAATGAACGTGGCGCATTTCATTCGCTCTCCCCTCTGGAATAAAGGGGGGTCAGTAAAGGAAAAAAGACTCCAGCAAGTAACTCAAGAACCAGAAACAATAACTGACAACTTCTGATTAAGTCCTTGGACTCTGGTAACCTCCTAACATTTCTCCCTAGTGCACAGGTTCTCAGTCAGGGACAACTGTGCCTCCAGGGGACACTAAGCAACATCTGGAGACGATTTTGATGGTCAGGACTGGGTGGGGGTGGGAAGGTGCTACTGGCACTTTGTGGGCAGAGACCAGAGATGCTGCTAAGCATCCTACAATGAAAACGTCAATAGCACCAGGGCTAAGAAACCCTGCCCTAATTAGCGCTGAGCAGTAAAACCAAAGATGCCTGCGCACCGGCAAAGACGGCCACTGGGGAAGGGGTGTGCCGCTCTGCAGCTAATCCAAGACGTGCAGGAGTCCCAAAAGGCAGCAGCTGCCTGGGGCAAAAACGCAAAGGAAACCAGGCAAAATCCCTGGGAACTTTAAAAATAGAAAAGTCAATGGGCTAGAGGCCGCAGCAGGTGAGGAATCTGCTGCCCTGGCCTGGATGTGGAGCGCCATTGCAGAATATCACTTGAAGCCATTTCATGGAACACAACGACAGTGCCTACTCACTGCCTGACACAGCTGAAGGCAATGCCACACACCAACTCCTTTCACCTTGCCCAAAATGGGATAAAGCAGGTGCTATTCCCATCCCCATTCTGCCGAGAAGGACGCTGAGGCACAGTGAGACCAAGTAACCTGCCAAAATCACACAACGGAACAAGCGGTAGGCAGGGCAGAACACACAGCTGGCAGTCTAGAAGCTCACGGCCACGTGGCATCCACACCTGCAGACCTCGTGCTCACCACCATGCAGGATCCACACACTCACCGCATGGGGGCACCAACCCCCCGCAGCCCATGCACTCAGCACAGCACTCTAACCACCAGTCCACACAGCCTCCCTTCCCGTGACACAGAATCCGGACCCCACTTTGTACAGACCAATTTGTAAAGTAGCTCTCCCTGTGCTGAGCTGAAATCTGCCACCCACCTGGCCCTGCTTTCTCTCTTTCCTCGGCACTGCTCACCTTCCAGCCAGCTGCCCATCACGTGTCCCAAGACAGCCTCATGCTGCCTGCCAGGTCGCCAGTCAAACAATGCTGCTTCCCTCAACCACTTCTCACAGGCCATCTTTTCAGGACCTCTTGCTGTTCTGGGGACCGTCCTCTGGATATACTTCGAAATCCAACAACCAGCCTCTTACAACGTGGACTCCCCTCCGCAGCAGAACACAACACCATCAACACAGCATGTCTCCCCAGGACAAACAGAAAGAAACTCTGCAGCAGGGAGGTGGAACCCTGGCCTTGAGGGCCAATCAAGGTCAAAAGACTTGCCATCTCCCAATAGAGCAAAAGGTGGTCTGTGGCTGTAAACACCTCTACGTCCGATGCAGTGGGAAATGGAGGAAGCAGCACTACTTTTTAAATTATTATTATGCTTCCATTCTGGGGTCCATGTGCCGAACACGCAGGTTTGTTACACAGGTATACATACACGTGCCACGGTGGTTTGCTGCACCCGTCAACCCGTCATCTACATTAGATATTTCTCCTAATGCTCTCCCCTCTCCTAAGAGGCCCACCAACAGGCCCTGGTGTGTGATGTTCCCCTCCCTGTGCCCATGTGTTCTCATTGTACAACTCCCACTTATGAGAGAGAACATGCAGTGTTTGGTTTTCTGTTCTTGTGTTAGTTTGCTGAGAATGATGGTTTCCAGCTTCATCCACGTCCCTGCAAAGGACATGAACTCATCCTTTTTTATGGCTTCATAGTATTCCATGGTGTATATGACCACATTTTCTTTATCCAGTCTATCATTGATAGCCATTTGGGTTGGTTCCAAGTCTTTGCTATTGTGAACAGTGCTGCAATAAACATACGTGTGCATGTGTCTTTACAGCAGAATGATTTATAGTCCTTTGGGTATATATCCAGTAACGGGATTGCTGGGTCAAATGGTATTTCTGGTTCTAGATCCTTAGTCCCTTTGAACCCATTCTTACCACCAACAACCATGTTGCACATGACAAACAGAAAATCAAAAATTGGCCGGGCGCGGTGGCTCAAGCCTGTAATCCCAGCACTTTGGGAGGCCGAGACGGGCGGATCACGAGGTCAGTAGATCGAGACCATCCTGGCTAACATGGTGAAACCCCGTCTCTACTAAAAATACAAAAAACTAGCCAGACGACTTGGCGGGCACCTGTAGTCCCAGCTACTCGAGAGGCTGAGGCGGGAGAATGGCGTGAACCCGGGAGGCGGAGCTTGCAGTGAGCTGAGATCCAGCCACTGCACTCCAGCTTGGGTGGCAGAGCGAGACTCCGTCTCAAAAAAAAAAAAAAAGAAAAGAAAAGAAAACCAAAAATTAAGTGTTATAGTAACTGAAACCGAGGAAAACCTTTCTTAACACTCAACTACAAAAGCAATACCTCCCTCCTCGCCCAGATTAAATGGAAAAACTTTAATGGAAGGGTTATTTCCATTCTAAACAGAAAAGTTACTTTATCAAGGAAAAGGAAAAAACCCTAGACCCAACTTCGCAGCCTTCACAGCCCCTCACGCTGTCAGCATCCCTTTCCCGGGGCTTGAAAACACAAGAAATAAATTCAAGAGCAAACCACAACAAAGTGGGTCTGAAGCCTCTCAGCCATGCTGGCGACAAACCATTTCTCAGTGACAGGTGCTGTTATTACCAACACGCAATCCAGTTTTCTCTGAGAAAATGACATGGTTGAGAGTCTGCCTCTCATTCCTAACATGTATTCAGCAGGAGTCTTGATGGGAGATTAAACACAAGGAGATGTCCCCAGAGCGGCTGAGGGGCGGGATCAGGAGAGAACAGATTGTCCCCACTCATTTTCTTAGTACCCCTTCTCTAACTTTAGCTAGCTTGTTTGCATCAAAGTAAAATTGGTTTTCTAACTAGTCTTTTATGAGGATTAAAACAGTGTCTGAGCTTATTATTTTTAAACTCACGTGACCATCCATAATTACTCTGATGGCTTAAATGTGGCTTACAGGCGTCATTTGCGTTGGTTTCTTATTACCTATGTTTGTTTCACCTTCACAGTGAGGAAGAAGCAGAAAAAAAGAGAAATATGTGAAATTACCAATAAATGTATTCTTTCCATCTCATCTCAAAGTAAAGCAACAGTGCTTATTCTAATAATTCTGTACCTCAGAAATATAAACATTTAGCCTAATAGGTTTTTTTTTTTTTTTTTTTTTGAGACAAGGTCTCACTCTGTCACCCAGGCAGGACTGCAGTGGTGCGATCCTAACTCTCTGTAGCCTCCACCTCCCAGGCTCAAGCGATACTCCTGCCTCAGTCTCCCACGCAGGTGGGACTACAGGTGCATGCTACCACATCCAGCTAATTTTTTAATTTTCCTTTTGTAGAAATGGGGTCTTGCTATCTCACCCAGGCTGGTTTCCAGCTCTTGGTCATAAGCAATCCTCCTGCCTCATCCCCCTAAAGTGCTGGGATTACACACATGAGCCATGAAGGCCGGCCTGCATTCTTAATCAATTTCCACAAGGAAAAGTAAGCAAACATTTTTTCTAAGAAAGAAAGGAAAGATGTAACAAATAATAACATTTTAGTATTTTAAAATCAAACCCCTTTATTTATAGAAAAGCAGATTATCCCACACAACAGTCTAGAAAGAAAGCTCTCTCAACAGCAAATCTAGCACAGACGAAACATTTTAAATGCCCTATTAATCTAATACTCTTTTCAAAGTATGAAAAAATAGCATACATCACTGTTTTATTTCACTGCTTATAGAGCACAGACCAACGTGACAATTTTTTTTTTTTTTTTTTTTTTTTGAAACAGGGTCTCCCTCTGTCACTAAGGCTAGAGTGCAGTGGTGCAATCACAGCTCACTGCAGCCTTGACCTTCTGGGCTCAAGGGATCCTCCCACCTCAGCCTCCCAAGTAGCTGGGACCACAGGTGCAGTGCTTTCCACCACAGCTGGCTAATTATTTTTATAGATGGGGTCTCCCTGTGTTGCCCAGGCGGGTCACGAACTCCTGGGCTCAAGCAATCCTCCTGCCTTGGCCTACCAAAGTGATGGGATTACAGAGGTGTAAGCCCCTGCACCTAGCTTAACATGACTTCCTAAAATAAGATTCTGAACTCAAGGTTTACTTTCGCAGTTTAACAAATATTTACTCAGCCTATCTGTTGAAATACTTCTTTCAGTAAGATTATAGAGTTGGTCTTCAAATCTAAAGTGAAACCCCCCAGACAGCAGACAAAGGCCCCTCAGATCTCACCCCAACCTGCACCCCCGCCCTCCAGCCTCCACATCTCCGTGGTCTTGCAGACTCTGAGCATCTCTGAGGGATGTCTCCAGGGCCTGGAAAGCCCTCGCTCACCACCTCGCCAACCTGGCAACCCCTCCTTCCCTGACTCCTCTGTGAGACCGCAGAGCCCCCAGGCCCCAGTGTGCCGCGCATCTCATTCACCGGGTCAGCAGCACTTACTGAGCACCCCGCACGGGCCAGGAGTGTTCTAAGC
>NC_045441.1:147592894-147601343 GCF_002776525.5 Piliocolobus tephrosceles
GCTTAGAACACTCCTGGCCCGTGCGGGGTGCTCAGTAAGTGCTGCTGACCCGGTGAATGAGATGCGCGGCACACTGGGGCCTGGGGGCTCTGCGGTCTCACAGAGGAGTCAGGGAAGGAGGGGTTGCCAGGTTGGCGAGGTGGTGAGCGAGGGCTTTCCAGGCCCTGGAGACATCCCTCAGAGATGCTCAGAGTCTGCAAGACCACGGAGATGTGGAGGCTGGAGGGCGGGGGTGCAGGTTGGGGTGAGATCTGAGGGGCCTTTGTCTGCTGTCTGGGGGGTTTCACTTTAGATTTGAAGACCAACTCTATAATCTTACTGAAAGAAGTATTTCAACAGATAGGCTGAGTAAATATTTGTTAAACTGCGAAAGTAAACCTTGAGTTCAGAATCTTATTTTAGGAAGTCATGTTAAGCTAGGTGCAGGGGCTTACACCTCTGTAATCCCATCACTTTGGTAGGCCAAGGCAGGAGGATTGCTTGAGCCCAGGAGTTCGTGACCCGCCTGGGCAACACAGGGAGACCCCATCTATAAAAATAATTAGCCAGCTGTGGTGGAAAGCACTGCACCTGTGGTCCCAGCTACTTGGGAGGCTGAGGTGGGAGGATCCCTTGAGCCCAGAAGGTCAAGGCTGCAGTGAGCTGTGATTGCACCACTGCACTCTAGCCTTAGTGACAGAGGGAGACCCTGTTTCAAAAAAAAAAAAAAAAAAAAAAAATTGTCACGTTGGTCTGTGCTCTATAAGCAGTGAAATAAAACAGTGATGTATGCTATTTTTTCATACTTTGAAAAGAGTATTAGATTAATAGGGCATTTAAAATGTTTCGTCTGTGCTAGATTTGCTGTTGAGAGAGCTTTCTTTCTAGACTGTTGTGTGGGATAATCTGCTTTTCTATAAATAAAGGGGTTTGATTTTAAAATACTAAAATGTTATTATTTGTTACATCTTTCCTTTCTTTCTTAGAAAAAATGTTTGCTTACTTTTCCTTGTGGAAATTGATTAAGAATGCAGGCCGGCCTTCATGGCTCATGTGTGTAATCCCAGCACTTTAGGGGGATGAGGCAGGAGGATTGCTTATGACCAAGAGCTGGAAACCAGCCTGGGTGAGATAGCAAGACCCCATTTCTACAAAAGGAAAATTAAAAAATTAGCTGGATGTGGTAGCATGCACCTGTAGTCCCACCTGCGTGGGAGACTGAGGCAGGAGTATCGCTTGAGCCTGGGAGGTGGAGGCTACAGAGAGTTAGGATCGCACCACTGCAGTCCTGCCTGGGTGACAGAGTGAGACCTTGTCTCAAAAAAAAAAAAAAAAAAAAACCTATTAGGCTAAATGTTTATATTTCTGAGGTACAGAATTATTAGAATAAGCACTGTTGCTTTACTTTGAGATGAGATGGAAAGAATACATTTATTGGTAATTTCACATATTTCTCTTTTTTTCTGCTTCTTCCTCACTGTGAAGGTGAAACAAACATAGGTAATAAGAAACCAACGCAAATGACGCCTGTAAGCCACATTTAAGCCATCAGAGTAATTATGGATGGTCACGTGAGTTTAAAAATAATAAGCTCAGACACTGTTTTAATCCTCATAAAAGACTAGTTAGAAAACCAATTTTACTTTGATGCAAACAAGCTAGCTAAAGTTAGAGAAGGGGTACTAAGAAAATGAGTGGGGACAATCTGTTCTCTCCTGATCCCGCCCCTCAGCCGCTCTGGGGACATCTCCTTGTGTTTAATCTCCCATCAAGACTCCTGCTGAATACATGTTAGGAATGAGAGGCAGACTCTCAACCATGTCATTTTCTCAGAGAAAACTGGATTGCGTGTTGGTAATAACAGCACCTGTCACTGAGAAATGGTTTGTCGCCAGCATGGCTGAGAGGCTTCAGACCCACTTTGTTGTGGTTTGCTCTTGAATTTATTTCTTGTGTTTTCAAGCCCCGGGAAAGGGATGCTGACAGCGTGAGGGGCTGTGAAGGCTGCGAAGTTGGGTCTAGGGTTTTTTCCTTTTCCTTGATAAAGTAACTTTTCTGTTTAGAATGGAAATAACCCTTCCATTAAAGTTTTTCCATTTAATCTGGGCGAGGAGGGAGGTATTGCTTTTGTAGTTGAGTGTTAAGAAAGGTTTTCCTCGGTTTCAGTTACTATAACACTTAATTTTTGGTTTTCTTTTCTTTTCTTTTTTTTTTTTTTTGAGACGGAGTCTCGCTCTGCCACCCAAGCTGGAGTGCAGTGGCTGGATCTCAGCTCACTGCAAGCTCCGCCTCCCGGGTTCACGCCATTCTCCCGCCTCAGCCTCTCGAGTAGCTGGGACTACAGGTGCCCGCCAAGTCGTCTGGCTAGTTTTTTGTATTTTTAGTAGAGACGGGGTTTCACCATGTTAGCCAGGATGGTCTCGATCTACTGACCTCGTGATCCGCCCGTCTCGGCCTCCCAAAGTGCTGGGATTACAGGCTTGAGCCACCGCGCCCGGCCAATTTTTGATTTTCTGTTTGTCATGTGCAACATGGTTGTTGGTGGTAAGAATGGGTTCAAAGGGACTAAGGATCTAGAACCAGAAATACCATTTGACCCAGCAATCCCGTTACTGGATATATACCCAAAGGACTATAAATCATTCTGCTGTAAAGACACATGCACACGTATGTTTATTGCAGCACTGTTCACAATAGCAAAGACTTGGAACCAACCCAAATGGCTATCAATGATAGACTGGATAAAGAAAATGTGGTCATATACACCATGGAATACTATGAAGCCATAAAAAAGGATGAGTTCATGTCCTTTGCAGGGACGTGGATGAAGCTGGAAACCATCATTCTCAGCAAACTAACACAAGAACAGAAAACCAAACACTGCATGTTCTCTCTCATAAGTGGGAGTTGTACAATGAGAACACATGGGCACAGGGAGGGGAACATCACACACCAGGGCCTGTTGGTGGGCCTCTTAGGAGAGGGGAGAGCATTAGGAGAAATATCTAATGTAGATGACGGGTTGACGGGTGCAGCAAACCACCGTGGCACGTGTATGTATACCTGTGTAACAAACCTGCGTGTTCGGCACATGGACCCCAGAATGGAAGCATAATAATAATTTAAAAAGTAGTGCTGCTTCCTCCATTTCCCACTGCATCGGACGTAGAGGTGTTTACAGCCACAGACCACCTTTTGCTCTATTGGGAGATGGCAAGTCTTTTGACCTTGATTGGCCCTCAAGGCCAGGGTTCCACCTCCCTGCTGCAGAGTTTCTTTCTGTTTGTCCTGGGGAGACATGCTGTGTTGATGGTGTTGTGTTCTGCTGCGGAGGGGAGTCCACGTTGTAAGAGGCTGGTTGTTGGATTTCGAAGTATATCCAGAGGACGGTCCCCAGAACAGCAAGAGGTCCTGAAAAGATGGCCTGTGAGAAGTGGTTGAGGGAAGCAGCATTGTTTGACTGGCGACCTGGCAGGCAGCATGAGGCTGTCTTGGGACACGTGATGGGCAGCTGGCTGGAAGGTGAGCAGTGCCGAGGAAAGAGAGAAAGCAGGGCCAGGTGGGTGGCAGATTTCAGCTCAGCACAGGGAGAGCTACTTTACAAATTGGTCTGTACAAAGTGGGGTCCGGATTCTGTGTCACGGGAAGGGAGGCTGTGTGGACTGGTGGTTAGAGTGCTGTGCTGAGTGCATGGGCTGCGGGGGGTTGGTGCCCCCATGCGGTGAGTGTGTGGATCCTGCATGGTGGTGAGCACGAGGTCTGCAGGTGTGGATGCCACGTGGCCGTGAGCTTCTAGACTGCCAGCTGTGTGTTCTGCCCTGCCTACCGCTTGTTCCGTTGTGTGATTTTGGCAGGTTACTTGGTCTCACTGTGCCTCAGCGTCCTTCTCGGCAGAATGGGGATGGGAATAGCACCTGCTTTATCCCATTTTGGGCAAGGTGAAAGGAGTTGGTGTGTGGCATTGCCTTCAGCTGTGTCAGGCAGTGAGTAGGCACTGTCGTTGTGTTCCATGAAATGGCTTCAAGTGATATTCTGCAATGGCGCTCCACATCCAGGCCAGGGCAGCAGATTCCTCACCTGCTGCGGCCTCTAGCCCATTGACTTTTCTATTTTTAAAGTTCCCAGGGATTTTGCCTGGTTTCCTTTGCGTTTTTGCCCCAGGCAGCTGCTGCCTTTTGGGACTCCTGCACGTCTTGGATTAGCTGCAGAGCGGCACACCCCTTCCCCAGTGGCCGTCTTTGCCGGTGCGCAGGCATCTTTGGTTTTACTGCTCAGCGCTAATTAGGGCAGGGTTTCTTAGCCCTGGTGCTATTGACGTTTTCATTGTAGGATGCTTAGCAGCATCTCTGGTCTCTGCCCACAAAGTGCCAGTAGCACCTTCCCACCCCCACCCAGTCCTGACCATCAAAATCGTCTCCAGATGTTGCTTAGTGTCCCCTGGAGGCACAGTTGTCCCTGACTGAGAACCTGTGCACTAGGGAGAAATGTTAGGAGGTTACCAGAGTCCAAGGACTTAATCAGAAGTTGTCAGTTATTGTTTCTGGTTCTTGAGTTACTTGCTGGAGTCTTTTTTCCTTTACTGACCCCCCTTTATTCCAGAGGGGAGAGCGAATGAAATGCGCCACGTTCATTCCACGATGGCTGTGGAGGGTCCCTGTTACCGAGCGCTGTGTGTAGCGGTGGCTTCAGGGAGGAGTGGACAGACAGGGTGTAGACCTGACCCTGCTCAAGCCTCTGCATGGCCCAGGGCAGAGAGGGCCAAACAAGAGAACCCACTGTGCTTGTCGCCGTCCTGCCTTCCCTGGGCCGGTGCTGACGTCATTGCCCTCTAATTTCCCCCCAGACCTGCCAGCGGCTTGATGATGTCGTCACAGATGAGGGCGTGAGAGCTCACGGGTGAGGGGGTTTGCTGCCTGCTTCAGGCCTCAGCACCAGACAATGGAGGGAAGTGTGAGGCCTTTGGGCATCCCCACCTGGCTCCAGGTTGTGAAGGGTCCGGTTGTGAAGGGCTCCAAACGCCCTGTCAGGAAAACCGGGTTTGGGGCCAGTACTGCTTCGTCGTCTTAAATGCTTGTCTTCTGTCAGGCCCTGCTCTCTCCTGGTGTTCCTGTCAGGCTGGCAGTCCGACAGAGCCTGTCACTGAGCACTTGTATGTGCCTTTTAGACTGTATTCCACCCTCCACTGTCGCTCTGGCAGGTCCCCCTTGTCCTCTGAAACTTCTGCCGTCGGCAGCGGGGTGCGGGGAAAGTTGCCTCCGGGAGTCAGCCCCGTGGGTGGTGTGGGACAGCTTAGGGCGAGGGGTTCAGGGGCTGCTGAAGTACGAGCCAGCTCCCTTGACCTTGTCCTTGGGAGGTGCCGTCTGGGGCAGCTCTGCTGTGGCCTGCCTCCCTCAGGATGCGCCACACAGGGACCTTCTAACCTGGTGGCTGTCGTTCTGTGCGTGGAGCTAAAGTTCAGTTCAGTAATTCTAGGCTGAAGCTCAACGTGATGAAAACGAGAGTACTTTGCAGCATTAATTTAGAAACGGTATCTGGGCAGAGCTAGTGGAAGACTTGTAGGACGGCAGCCTGCCTGTGCGGGAAGCGTGTGCAGCAGACCTCACCAACTCTGCGTTCTTACAGATCCGGAGCCCACTGTGTGCCACATCCGTGTACACAGTGGACATGGGGATGTGTCTGCTGGTAGTTGTTGTGTTCCAAAGCTCAGGCAGGAGCAAAACATGAGATTTAAACCTGTCATTTGGCCTGGGGCACAGACGCTCTCGCTTTCTCCCGGAGTTGTCTCTAAAGTGTGTCTGTGTGAAAGGGGACGTTTGCCAGTGGGGAGGAGTTGGGTTGGAGGGTGGGGACGACAGGAGTGTATTCAGAGGGCGGAAGGAACAGGGTGGACAGTTGCTTTGGTAACAGATCAAGGGTTGTTCATTCTTAAATACTAAAGGGTTTGTTGAGTTTACTGGTTCACATGAGAATTTCTCCACACAAAGCACAGCGTGGAACTAGGGTGGGAGCTGGAGTTTGCTTTTAGGAAATGCCTCCAAGTATAGTGTGTATTGTTTTCCTGTTGTCCATGGCAGCTATGGGGGATTAAATGTTAAAAATGTTAAAATAAAATGGGGCAACTTGGCTCAATCTTACGTCCTCACACAGTTACAGAACATTGAGAAATGAAGAGTGAGAGACTGTTCACTTTGGCTAAATGTGCACCCTTTTTAGGGCGTCCTTCTTCTCATTTAAGTCCCTGATGCCACCTTTTCAGCAAGGCCATTCCTGCCGTCTCAACTCAGTGACCCGTTGCCGTCACTTTCTCTTATGTTGCTCTGCTTTTAAAAGTTCGACTTTGAGATGTAATTTATATAGAGTCAAATGAACCCATTTTAAGTGTATGGTGTGAAAAGAAAGTTTACATACTTAGGTGATAATCACCACAGTGAAGGTACAGCAGGGAACCATCGCTGGCAGGAGCTCCTCAGCCTCTGCTCCAGGAAGGCGCCCATCTGCGGGATCTGACTTTCCAGAGTTTCGTATACAGGAGTCCCTTCTTATCTGTGGGGCATGTGTCCCAAGACCCCCAGTGGATGGCTGAAATTGTGGGTGGTACCACGTCCTCTGTATATGATCTTTTTTTTCCTGTGCATACATACTTTTGATAAAGTTTACAGATTAGGTACAGTAAGAGATTAGCAGCAATAACTAATAATACGGATCAGTTACAACGGTGTGTTAGCATCACCGCTCTTGTGCTGTGGGGCTATTATTAAATAAAGTGAGGGCCACCTGAACTCAAGCACTGCGATGGTGCGGTCGTCGGTCTGATCACCAAGGTGGCTACTGAGTGACTCAGGGCGGGTGGCGTATATGGCATGGACATGCTGGACAAAGGGAAGACTCGTACCCTAAGCGGGACACAGTGGGACAGCTCGAGATTTCACCATGCTTCTCAGAATGGTGCGCAGCTTAAAACTTAACAAAGTGTTTTTTTCTGGAATTTTCTGTTTAATCTTTTTAGACTGTGGTTGACCATGGGTAACTGACACCTTGCAGTGTGAGCCGCAGATAATGGGGGGGCTGCTGGAAATGGAGTGTTCCACGTATTCTCTGTTTCTGGCTTCCTTCACTCAGCTGGTGCTTTTGAGGTGCGGGTGTCATTTGTCCCTTTGTACTGCTGGGAGCGCCTCAGCGAGCGGCTGTGCTGCAAGTCAGCTGTACCCTCCTGGCGGACATTTGAGTTGTTTCCAGTCTTGGCTATTACAGAACACCCTGCTATGAACATTGGAAATATACTCAGCGTCTGCTGGATATGTTTTATTCTCCTTGGGAAATACCTGGGAGTGCAGTTGCTTTGTTGTATGATAAGTGTACATCGTTTTCACTTTGTGAAAACTGCCCGACTTTTTCCAAAGTACTTACAGCATCTACCCTCCCACCAACAACGCACAAGAGTTGCAGTTGTTTGTTTTGACCCAAACTTGGTGTGTGGTGGATTTAAGCTGTATGATCCTGATGACAAGTGTTGTTGATGGTCTTTTCCTGTACTTAGCAGTCATTTGTATGTATTCTTTTGTGAAATGTCCGTTTGAATCTTTTGCCCATTTTTAACTGATTTGTTTATTGAGTGACAACTCAATAATGAGAGTTCCTCAGATATCCTGGATACAAATCCTTTGTCAGATTTATGTGTTGCAGATTTTTTTTCTAGTCTGTGGCTTGTCTTTCCATTTTCTTAGTGGTGGTTTTTGAAGAACAAATGTATGGAACCCCATTTATCAACTTTTTTCTTTTATGGTTCATGCTTTTTTATGTGCTAAGAAATTTTTGCCTGCCACAAAATTACGAAGTTTTTAAAAAATAGTTTTTAAAAGAAATTTTGTACTCTTAGCCCTTACATTTAAACCAGTGATACATTTTAATTTGTGTATATGAAATGAGAAAGTAAATAGATGTTCATCCTCTCACTCCATGGATATAAATTATTCCCACATCATTTGTTGAAAAAGACTGTTCTTTCCCTATTGAAGTCTCTGGGTGACTTGGTGTAAAATCATTTGACCACACATGCATAGCACTGTTTGTATGGTTATGTGAATAAATGAAAGAAATGAATTTATGTAATACCTTTGAAGGCAACTCAAGATCATGTAGTGCTTCTCAAGTATTATAATGAACATTTATTTTCATACCCTAGTGAATAATTTTTAATTAAAAAACCTATTACAGAGACATGACAAGTAATTGCACAGTCTGACCCTGCACTGGACTCTGGACTGGCGAGAAAAAAAAATGCCATGAAGAATATTAATAAATCCAGTGGCAAGATGAGAATAGGAACAGTAGATCAAAGTTTTGTATTAATGTTAAGTTTATGAAGTTGGCAGTTGTACTGTGGTAACATGAAAGAATGTTCTCACTTTTAGTAAATACACACTGAAGTATTTAGTAGTAAAGGGCCATGAGGTATGTAAGTTATGCTCAC
>NC_045441.1:147606343-147637082 GCF_002776525.5 Piliocolobus tephrosceles
TATTTTTAGTAGAGATGGGGTTTCACCATGTTGGCCAGGCTGGTCTCTAACTCCTAACCTCAGGTGATCTGCCCACCTTGGCCTGCCAAAGTGCTGGGATTACAGGCATGACCCATCACTTCAGACCTAAAAAAATTTTTTTTAATAAAATGTTTTTTTAAAAAATCCATTACATTAATTTGTTGGCTTAATATTTGCCTTTTACATGGAAGTAGAATTTAAACGTATTAAAATAGCCATTAATAGTGATTTAAAAAATCTAGGTTGTTAGGCTTACGTTTATTTGAAATAGAAATTTCTCTGAAAACCAAATGGCCATTCTAGATGTAATGATCATTTACCATTTCACAAAAACAAGTTTTATGATGATGTCTTGTGTTACAAATTCTCTCTTATTGTCTGAAAGCCAGCTCTCAGTTTCGCCGGGCAAACTGGCCTGTTTGAAGTTTTCTGAGGATACATTTTCTCTCTATCTTTTTTTTTTTTTTTTTTTTTTTTTTGAGGCGGAGTCTCGCTCTGTCGCCCGGACTGGAGTGCAGTGGCCAGATCTCAGCTCACTGCAAGCTCCGCCTCCCGAGTTCACGCCATTCTCCTGCCTCAGCCTCCGGAGTAGCTGGGACTACAGGCGCCCGCTACCTTGTCCGGCTAGTTTTTGTATTTTTAGTAGAGACGGGGTTTCACCGTGTTAGCCAGGATGGTCTTGATCTCCTGACCTCGTGATCCACCCGTCTCAGCCTCCCAAAGTGCTGGGATTACAGGCTTGAGCCACCGCACCCGGCTCTCTCACTATCTTTTTGGTCACCTAGTGTGATTACAGCAGTAAACGTTATTACAGAGTCCTCTGCACAAGAGCCCGTGTATGTCTTTAAAAGGTGGAAGTCCTGTTCACTTCAGGTATCACTCCCAAGGATTCAATGTGAATCTAACTGTGTTTGTTAAGTCCTCTTTTGTATTTGGTCTGTTTTCTACCACAGCAAAGTCAACAGAACAAGCTAGGATACAGATGATCTACTTCTAGGCCAGAAATCTGAGAGGATTTAGAGGAAATCCGCACAGCCAGTGAGCTCTCATACAGCGGCCGACCTGGCTGGTGAGACCGTCTTGTCCACTTGCCGTGGCCAAGCAGGACCCACTGCTGTCTTATCCACTACTTGCAACTTTGAGCGTCTTAATTGACTCGGTTTAGGGACTTTTGTTTTCTTCAACTTGTCTTTGCTTTGAAGTTTTCATATATATTTCTATACAGTATATGCTGGGTAATATAATAGACGTGATAACCTGGACTCAGAGCACCCCTCAGTTAGTGTTTTCCATTTTCTGCCCTTTTTCTCTCTCTCCTGTTCCACGTTCGTCTCATTTGGCGAGTACTTTCTGAGCTCATGATGTTCCTTTCCGAGTTTCCTAACTTCTCCAGAAGCACCTCGACGGCACAGGTCATCCCGAATCTCGCAGTATTCGTGCAGTGTTGTCTTCAGGTTTTATTTGTTGCCTAGTTTTAGAGTTCACTACTGTGGCCACGCTAATCGTGCCCATGCAGAGTGCTGACCGCAAGGAGCTCTATTCCGTGCTGAGCTGGACTCTTGGAGCTCAAGTGACATTTCGTGGTGAGGAGGCAGGGATTCGGAATTGAAAGGAGCAGCGCGAATGAGGGCTGTTTGGCCCTTGCCTATTGCTGGCTTGTGACTTCCCCTCACAGAATCTCTTGAAATGGATGCCACTCCTGAGGTGACGTGGCTCTTTTAGGGGCCTACTCGTGCGGTGGTGTGTGCAGCTCTCCTGGCGCGTGGGAAAAGTGGAGTACAGGGCTGCCTGCGGGACGATCTGCCATCGGCCAGGGCCCTGCCTGCCTTAGCCCCCGCTGAGAGCTCAGCATGGCTTCCACCTGCAGCTGTCTTCCTGGGCATTTTCTTAAGTGAAAATAAAGATTCAGCCATGAAATGATTTTTGTTTTAATTTATTTATTTTTAATGTAAGAAACAAATAGAGTTGCTTTTTAGAAGACAAAACTGAAATGAAGCACTGAAAACATTCACGATTGTTAGGAAGATGCAGATCCTCAGAATGAAAAAGTATGTGTTTTAAAGTTCCCTGTTTACATTTCTGAACTTTCAGGAATCTCTAGGTTTGGGAGGTTGAGGCATCTTCTTCAGGCCTCACAGTGAGCCCCGGCGCCGGGGCTGCAGTCTGGTCCGCGGTGAACCCCAGCGCTCGGGCTGCAGTCCGCTCCACAGGGCTCGCTGTGATGTTTTCTTTGTGTTTGTAGCTCAGTGTCTTTAACGCAGTAACTGCCTGCTGAATGCAGTGGGATGTTTGCTGCTGATCACAGGGACATTTAGGCTGTTGAGGTTTGTCCTTCAGTTACTGAAGGAAGAAAGGAATTCAGAATAAAGACCCAGCATCCTTTCATAAACTTAGGGAATGATTAACTGTATTTTGCCTGAAGATCATGCAAGCCCACACCCCTGCCCCCTCCTGCCTGCTTGCCTTCTAGTGTGGAAAATTTGAAGCAGGCAGGAAAGTATATCCAATCTGCAAGGATGAAGTAGCTGAAGGAGTCTGGGTGACGAGAAGTGAGGGTGGCAGAATAGTGCAGCAAGGTCGGACGAGGACAGAACCCACGTACACCATTCTGTGGTCGTGCCTAGCTACGGGAGAGGCCCCTCGTGGCTCTCAGCTTCTCAGCAGCTGGGGAAAAGATGGGAACCCAGTCTGTAATGGCAGGCACAGGGGACATATGATTAAGGCCAGTGGGTTTTCCAAGAGGCCAGCTTTTTCTGACACTGAGATCTGAGAGAAATTCCTTCTTTAGACCCTCACTAAGAATATGTCCTCCACCCATCCCTACAGTGGATAATGACATGCATTTCTTCCTGCTGGGTCTTCTCATGGCTCGCGGTGAAGTTCAGAGGGGAAACAGGCTTGTGGGAGAATGATGAAAGAACGCCAAGCAGACGGGGAGCATCCCCTGGGACTTTTGGATCCAGTGATAGAATTTAGAAGACTTAGGGGTGTGAGCGGACTGTGTATCCCTCAGATTATCCTTCAAAATAACAGTGGCCCAGAATTTGGAGATGAGGCAGCAGGTGTGCCCACGGTGCTGTGTCGGCCACTGGGTGTTACAGTGAGAAGCGGACCCGTGTCTTCGACAGTTGTCTGAGGGAAGGATAAGCTCACCAAGTCCAGGGTGACAGTCAAGGAACCTGGCCCCGTGGCCTCTCTCCTACACTGTGGTGGGCCAAGGGAGAGCTCTCAGACACCCTGGTCTTCCTTGGGACACTGTTTGGGATCGCCTGACAGTGTCCCAAGGAACTGTTCCCAAGGCTGCAGCATTCGCTGACAGAGAGCGCGGCTGTAGGAATCTTAGCCTGGAGAAGTTTTGAAGGAGTTGTCTGCGGTGGGCTTTAAAAAAGTAAATGACATCCTGGCTAACATGGTGAAACCCTGTCTCTTAGCCGGGCGTGGTGGCGGCACCTGTGGTCCCAGCTACTCGGGAGGCTGAGGCAGGAGAATGGTGTGAACCCAGGAGGCGGAGCTTGCAGTGAGCCGAGATCGCATCACTGCACTCCAGCCTGGGCGACAGAGTAAGACTCCATCTCAAAAAAAAAAAAAAAAAAAACATAAAACAAAAAACAAAACAGTAAATGAAAAACAATAGCAAAAAAACAAAAAAAACCAAATCACAAAACCTCAGCAAAAGCACCCTTAGAAATGTCTCATTCCAAGCACTGACCCATCCTTGTTCTTCCCCAGTCCTCCCTTAATTCTTAATTGGATATAAGCCAGGGTCTGTCTCTCCAGGAAATCATCGGCGAGCGTGGCCAGTCATGAGAGAGCAGGACCAGGGATCAGCTGAGGCTTATTCTAAGATGAGATGATCAAAATACCAAGAATGCTTCTAAGTTATGATTCTTGATATTATGGCAACAAGGAATGCAGTGTGTCTGAAAGAGCCACCAGGCCAGGAGACCCGTCTGAAGGAAGCCAGGGATCAGAATATAACCCTGTTCATGTGATTTCAAGCTGCCACCCCGTCTGTCAGGGACTTGTTCCTGCCAGTCCTCCCCTTCTGGTGACATCTTACCTGAGTGTTGGTAACCAGGGGCTCCCCTGAGTTTGGCATTTCCATAGCTGCAGCTGTGGTTGATGGTCCCTAGACTCTGACAGGAGCCAGGCGCTCTCAGGTTGGTCACGAGAGATTTCTCCACAGGGTGACAGAGGACGACAGTGATTATTCATCATACTGATCCTGGGACAGGATGTTGGGCTTGAAAACTAGACTGAAAATGGGTCAAGGAGGCAGGTGCCCAGTGACCTCGTGGTCTCCCTGTGGCGAGGGGCGGCGGGGTTGCCTCTTGAGAAATGGATGTGACGGCGGTTTCCTCGGTTGGCCACGCCCACAGAGTTTTAAGAAAGCAAGGAAGTGTGTAGCAGTGAAATCCCCAGATGAGGACAGACAGCAGAGTTCCCGGGGCAGAAAACCATTGCCAGGTATTTTATTCAGTGTGTTCATGATCAGGTAGTCTCCGTAAGGTGTGGGTACCCCTTAGAGTGTCTGCAGTGTTCAGGGCTGTTCCCTGTGAGGAGAAGTGTGGGGTAGACACCAAGGAATGGGGCACGGTGTGGGCTCCGGGGGATCTCTCACCGCTGCAGAGAGGCCTCAGGACCACCCCAGTTCCTGGCCCTGAAGGCCAAGCCCAGATCCTCCCTTAACAATATATTAGCCTTGACCTTCTCGAAGCTGATAACAAAATATTGTGGCACAGTTTTATGAGATCAGTTTTGTGAGGCTCTCTCCCTGGCCAAGCCACTGTAGAAGCTTTAGCCCAGGGGTGTCCAACCTTTTGGCGTCCCTGGGCCACATCAGAAGAAGGAGGAACTCTTGGGCCACACATAGAATACACTAACACTAATAGCTGACGAGTGAAGAAAAAGGTCCTGTGCATCACGTTTTTGGTATTTGCCACCACGGATGAGCAAAACCATTGTTGCATTGAAAGGGCTGGACGTGGCTCCTTCAGCTCCTGACAGCCTTTCACCTTAGCGACTGGAGCAGCTACAGCATGTTAGGTGATTTATCAAACATCTGCTGCTGGCAGGTAACCAGAGGTGAAATTTCTCTCTACAGACACTCAGGCTGGAAGTGGAGCAGAACCCAGGTGGAAGACGAGGTCACTGGTGGCTTCTCCAGGTGGAAGACCAGATCCCTCGTGGCTTCTCCAGGTGGAAGACCAGGTCACTGGTCACTTCTCCAGGTGGAAGGCCAGCGTCTCCAGGTGGAAGGCCAGATCATTTGGCTTCACCACATGGAAGGCCAGATCACTGGTGGCTTCCTGTGGCTTCTGCCCCCTTTTATTCTTCCTGCTCTGACTTCACTATCTAATCCTGAGTCCACGTGGGTGCTGTCACAGCAGTTCTAGGAGTTGGCACGAGAGAGAAATGATCCCTTTGCACTCAGTGCTGGCTGTCTTTCCCCAGAACAGCAGTAAGCAGGAATGGACTACTCTAATATCATATAACTTAGAACCTGGGTTGCTAGGGACAGAAAAGTGCATTTCTTTTTCTGTACTGATTCCTTGTGACTTCTGCTTACCTGGAAACTTGGTGAGGGACTTACTGTTCACGCACCCAGAGCTGACTGGGAGGAGTGCCTGAAAGAGAGCTCTGCAGTTGCTCAGGATCTCAGGAAGAGCTAACATATTTAGAGGATTAAAGGAAATAGGGCTTTTTGACTCCTTGAAGGATTAATTTCCTTATGTAGTTTTCACATAAGGTGTTTTCTCTAAGAAAGTTCAACCAGGAGATACACTGGTCCCTCTTGCTAGTGGGGGATATGATTGAAGACCCCAGTGGGTGCCTGAAACTGCAGATAGTACCAAATCCTAGACATACTGTGTTTTTTCTTGTACATACATACCTATGATAAAGTTTAATTTAGAAATTAGGCTCAGTAAGAGACTTCTGAACAGCAGTAACTAAGAATGATTATTGTAACAATATACTGTAGGAAAAGTTACATAAATGTGGTCTCTCTGTCTAAAAATATCCCCCTTCCTCGTCTTGTGAGGACGTGAGATGACGCAGTGCCCTGTGGTGAGAGGCGAGAGGCGAGTGATGTAGGTTAGGCCACTGTGGCCTCTGATGTACACCAGAAGAGGACCGGCTGCTTGGGTGACCTGGGCCGTCGAGCCATGAGGATGTCAGTGGCTGCAGGTCAGGAGCAGACGGTGTGGATGACTGACAGGCAGGCAGGGTGACAATGTGGAGATGCTGGACGGAGGGCTGGTTCAGGTTCTGGGCAGGCGGGGCAGGACAGGCCAGTGCATCCCCTTCCTCTGCCCCCCACCGAGCTTCTGGGGTGGCCAGCGAGCGAGTCTCGGCACCGGAGGGCAGTGCTGGCTGGGTGGCTCATCTGAGAATGTTCCTTCTGGTAACTCGGATGCTTTCTTCCCAAGATCATCCTTCAGAGAAGCTCCAAGCACCCATTAGAAGACGTTCCCCCAGTGATGGTTAAGGCGGAGCAGCGGGAGAGCCAGTGTTGTTTTGGCTCAAGTCAGCTGGACGGTTTCTGTTATTTGTTTTGGCTTCCTGGTCCATGTGAGGGGTTGGTGGGGGTGGGGGTGGGGCATGAGAATCGCCTTGTTTTTGCTTTGCCGTAACTGAGGAAAGGATTAAGGAGCCATCTGTGGCACGTTGTTGTCGCCATAAAAAAAAAATCTACTCTTTTCCAATAGCGTTAAGTTTGCTTCTGTTCACGTCTGTCATAGGGCAGGTGTGTCATGCCCAAAGCGATTGGACCTGTGGGAGTTCTGTTGTGGGTGGTTCCCGGAACTGTGGGCGGGCGATTTCACCCAGGGCTCCCTCTGCTTTGTGTCTTGTAGAATGTCGTTCTCTCAGGAGGCTCCACCATGTTCAGGGATTTCGGACGCCGACTACAGAGGGATTTGAAGAGAGTGGTGGATGCTAGGCTGAGGCTCAGCGAGGAGCTCAGCGGCGGGAGGATCAAGGTAGGAGCCAGGGGCCTCCACGTGGTGCCTGGGGCTTCTGCGCCAGGCCTGACTCGGGCCCTCCTGACGCAGAGCTGGAGGAGCTTGTCTGCGTCGCGTGAAATGAAAACAAGTGTGCATCGCTTTCTGAGCTGCATTTTGACATGACCGCGGAGGTTTGCTGCCTGAGGTCCTTCCAGGCTGGTAGTTCAGACCGATGGTCCTGACGACACAGCAGTGGCAGCTTCACACTCTCCCTGACCATACCTGCCAGCAGTTTCCTTTTGTGTTGTAGAGATCAGGCCTGGGGTGTAATGACCAGTGTCCCAAGGAGATGGGACTGATTTACGGTGAGGATCTCTCCTATCCTTCGGAAATGTTCTCATTAAATGAAAATAACTGATGTTAGCAGGGAGTTAAGGCGTTTCTCCAAGATAGTCATTCCTAAGTAGCTGGTGATCACTGTGGGCTTCTAACCAAGAGTGGGCTTCGATAGCGGCAGTGGGCGCAAGGAAGAGAGTGCACGAGTCCACTGTTGGAAAAGCAGTTTCTTTTTCTTTTCTTTTTTTTTTTTTTGGAGACAGAGTCTCGCTCTGCCGCCCAGGCTGGAGTGCAGTGTCGAGATCTCGGCTCACTGCAAGCTCCGCCTCCCAGGTTCACACCATTCTCCTGCCTCAGCCTCCTGAATAGCTGGGACTAAAGGTGCGCCCGCCACCACACCTGGCTAATTTTTTGTATTTTTAGTGGAGACGGGGTTTCACTGTGTTAGCCAGGATGGTCTCCATCACCTGACCTCGTGATCTACCTGCATTGGCCTCCCAAAGTGCTGGGATTACAGGCATGAGCCACCTCACCCAGCCGGAAAAGCACAGTTTCTTTTAGTATTTTGGGGATGGTTAATCTTATTTGGGATGATCTCTGCAGTGCCAGAACATTTGATATGTTTGGTCAAAGAAAAGCAGTGAGGTTAATTGCTTGGATTTTGTGCTTTTGTGCTTTAATGCTTTCAGCCTTGTGAGAGGCAGGTTCTGCTTGCTGGGCGCACTGTGTTCCTTTGAGCCCTGGGGGCTGGGATTGTGGTGGGTCTTGGGGGGATTTGGCAGCAGGGGTCAGAGTCACTGAGTGCTGGGTGTGAGGTTGTGCTTGTGCCAGTAAGAGGAGGGCGGCCCCGGGTGAAGCCGTGGTCTTGTCAGCTGGGGGATGATTGGATCACAGATGTGTCTGTGCGCGTGGAGTAAGTGAGAGCTGCTTTCTCTTCCAGCCAAAGCCTGTGGAGGTCCAGGTGGTCACTCATCACATGCAGCGCTACGCCGTGTGGTTCGGAGGCTCCATGCTGGCCTCGACTGTAAGTCCCTCTCTCGGGGGCTCTGTGTGTCCATTCCCGTGCTCTCTGTTGAGTTTGGGTAACTATCGTCTATGAAGGTGAAATAGTGTGTGCCCTAATCGTGTGGCTCTAAACAGACAGTTCTGTAAAATAGAAATTATATCTTTTTTTTTTTTTTTTTGAGATGGAGTTTTACTCTGTCACCCAGGCTGGAGTTTAGTGGCGCGATCTCAACTCACTGCAACCTCTGCCTCCCAGGTTTAAGCAGTTCTCCTGCCTCTGCGTCCTGAGTAGCTGGGACTATAGGCGTTTACCACCACGCCTGGCTAATTTTTTTGGGTTGTATTTTTAGTAGCGATGGGGTTTCGCCATGTTGGCCAGGCTGGTCTTGAACTCCTAACCTCAGGTGATCCCCCCTCCCCCCGCTTAGCCTTGCGAAGTGCTGGGATTACAGGCCTGAGCCTCTGCGCCCGGCCCAATATAAACTATGGTCTGAATAATCACACAACACATTTATCACTTATCCTTGCTAATTAGGGGTTACAGATAACGTGGTAAGTGGAATCCAAAAATAATCTAAACAAATCCTGCATTAATCATTAATTTCAGTGACTTTTCCAGATAATTCTTACTTTTCCCCTCGAATCTGTGAACAGCTCACACGTTGTTGGTGGGGGTCTGTGAACAGCTTACACATGATCACACGTTGGTGGTGGGGGTCTGTGAACAGCCTACACATGATCACAGGTTGTTAGTGGGGGACCAGCATTTGTTGGTCCTGAGAAGACAGAGGCTGATGACATTTCTAAAAAGTGAAATGCCCCCCATGAGTAGTTCAGTACATCAGAGAGGTAAAACCTTGCAGCAATGGTCCCGTGAGGGAGGGTGGAGGCCGGGACGAGGAGAGTGTCTTGCCTGCTTGGTAGCTTGACTTTCTTCTGAAATGTGTGTCTTTCTGTCCGCCTGTTGCCTCTCGTAGCCCGAGTTCTTTCAGGTCTGCCACACCAAGAAGGACTATGAAGAGTACGGGCCCAGCATCTGCCGCCACAACCCCGTCTTCGGAGTCATGTCCTAGTGTCTGCCTGAAAGCGTCGTTCGATGGTGTCACGTTGGGAAACAAGTGTCCTTCAGAACCCAGAGAAGGCCGCCGTTCTGTAAATAGCGACGTCGCTGTTGCTGCCCAGCAGCGTGCTTGCATTGCCGGTGCATGAGGCGCGGCGCGGGCCCTTCAGTAAAAGCCATTATCCGTGTGCGACTGCTGTCTGCCAGCCTCCTCCCTCACCCGCCCTCCTCTCCCTCGCTCTCCCTCTTCCGAGCTGCTAGCTGACAAATACAATTCTGAAGGAATCCAAATGTGACTTGGAAAATTGTTAGAGAAAACAACATTAGAAAATGGCGCAAAATCATTCTGCCCCGGGAGAGAATGTGGGGGTGCAAACCCTTTTCCTCCCAGCCTATTTTTGTAAATAGAATGTTTAAACTTGAAATACAAATCAATGTTTATATTTCCTATCATTTTGTATTTTATGGTATTTGGTACAACTGGCTGATACTAAGCACGAATAGATATTGATGTCATGGAGTGCTGTGATCCAGAGTTTTTAATTGTGAGGCATGTTCTGATATGTTTATAGGCAAACAAGTAAAACAGCAAACTTTTTTGCCACATGTTTGCTAGAAAATGATTATACTTTATTGGAGTGACATGAAGTTTGAACACTAAACAGTATTGTATGAGAATTACTACAGACCATGTATCTTTTAGTTTTTTCTGTTTGAACTTTCTGGAACTGTTTTATAGAAGATGATGGTTTGTTGTCGGTGAGTGTTGGATGAAATACTTCCTTGCACCATTGTAATAAAAGCTGTTAGAATATTTATAAATATCTTTCTGCTGTAGTGTGGTGGTCTGTTGTTTTTCTCCCTGTCGCTGTGCTTCTTTTAAAGAATATTGACATTGTTTTACATCATTGGCGGATTTGATTAATACCCAGCTTGTGGGAGGAAATGTCTTTTTCTGAATGGTGTGGGCTGCCTGCCGTGCAGTGGCCAGTCCATCGCTGGGGTATCGTGGGTCTGGATAACCTGTCAGAGATGGTTTTGGCATCTGGGGTATAGTGGGAAGGAGCGACTAATGATTTCTGATATTCTTTCGTAGAAATTCAGGATTCATGACTGTAATCTTTCAGTAACTACTCTGATGTTTGCTGAATGGATTGTTGGCTTGAAAGGTAATTTGCTCAATTAATAGATTTAGGTTTATTTCGCTCTTCATATAATTCTTATAATTATGTTGCTTTAAAAATTGCTATTTATGGTATTTCTTCTAAGTTATGAAGTGTTTAAACTTGAAACACTTCAAGTTTTTTTGTTTTGTTTTAAATTTTGTTCTGTTTTAAAATTTTTTCCCTACTTCCACTCTCAAAGGAGGTGAATTAAGTATGTTTTTTTCTCAGAAAATTTGCCTTCATAAAGAAACGTAGCCAGGTGCAGTGGTGTGCCCCTGTAGTCCCAGCTCCTCAGAAGGCTGAGGCAGGAGGATCACTTGAGTCTAGCAAGTCAAGACTGCAGTAAGCTAGGATTGAGCCACTGTAATCCAGCCTGGGTGACAGAGTGAGACGCCATGTCTTGAATAAAACAAAAACAAGAATAACAACACAAAAATGTGATGTTATTATTTGAGTTTAGAAATAAGTTTAATATTGAACTCAGTATGGTGAAATCTGAGTTTACCAAGCCTCAGCTGCCCAAATCTCTGATATTGTCACTGTGCTAGGCCCTCAGTCTCCCCAGTCAAGAGTCTGCTACCACCTGCTTCTCCCCTGATCCAAAGTGTTTCTCTGCATTCCCTTGGAGATTTGCTGCTTCTTGGGATTGCTGTACCATTGGCTTCTCATGATCTTCCAGCCGTTTTATTGCATCAAATTCCCGGTTGGTCTGCCTGCCTTCAGTCACACCTTTGCACCCTGAACATGGTAGCGAGAGCCATTCCTTCTAATGCCATTTTCTTCTTAGTTCTCTGCTATTCAGGGACCTACCTGATACTCCCACCTTCACCCTGCCCCGCCCGGTTCAGCATGCTTTGCACATCTCACAGTGCGCACTGTCGTTCCCACCTCTGCTCTGCATCTGTGCATTGGCAGGTGCTTTGTTGCACCTTCTCCAAACCCCAGGAATAACACCACTCTATGTCAGTGGTGTGGCAGCCTGGCTAAGCTAGAGCTGTATAACCTGTCTTTCCACCACAGGACACCCAAAGCTTCCATGTTTGGTACAAGATGATCTTTGAGATTGTACTTCTGTTTGTCAACTTAAAGGACTGTGGGATAATTTTTTTTTTTTTTTTAAGATGGAGTTTTGCTCTTGTCCCCCAGGCTGGAGTGCAGTGGTGCCATCTTGGCTCACCTCAACCTCCACCTCCTGGGTTCAAGCGATTCTTCTGCCTCAGCCTCCCGAGTAGCTGGGATTACAGGCATGCACCACCACGCCCGGCTAATTTTGTATTTCTAGTGGAGATAAGGTTTCTCCATGTTGGTCAGGCTGGTCTCAAACTCCTGATCTCAGGTGATCCACCCACCTTGGCCTACCAAAGTTCTAGGATTACAGGTGTGAGCCACCATACCAGGCTGAGCACATTTTGTTTTAAACCTACATTGACAGGACAGAGTGACCCATTAGAATGGGACAGGTATGGTGCTGTGGTTCTCAACCCTGGGCAAGATCCATCCCAAATTAAGAGAATCAGAATACGGGCCCCAGGGAAGACATCCCATTTTTGCTTTCTGTTTTTAAACTCCTTAGGCATTGCCAGCATAGCTGGATCTGAAAGGCTTATGAGCAGAAGGATGGGCTTTTGACTCAGAAAGATCTGAGTATGAATTCTGGCTGTTCCTTAAGCAAATGAGATCCTGTTTTCTGTTTGCTCATCTGTGGGAGAATTGTAATGGTCCTTTTGCTGTTAATAGAGGTGAGTTATAATTTTTTGTTTATTCAATAAGCCTGGCAGGTACTATAGATAGAAACGAACTGTGATTCTGCCATGTGTACCATTCACTTTATAAGGAAGAAAAATGTTTACAGTTAGTAATTCTGACAAAATCTCTACTTAACTTTTGTTCAGGTTGAATTAATTAGATCATAATCTAGAAATGAGTTAAGTATTCCTAGAGGTGATGGGTGAAATCGACCTCCTATGACAAAATTACAACTCAGGTGAGCAGTTTTCTGTAAAAAACATTTCACCAAATATACTCGTTAAATTCTAAAATTACAAGTCTACAGTCTTCAGGACTATTAAAACAAACCTTTTAATAGTGCAGGAGCCAGGTGTAGTGGCAAGTACCTGTAGTCGCAGCTACTGGGTAGGTGGAGGTGGGAGAATCCGTTGAGCCCAGGAGTTCAAGGCTGCAGGAGCCAGGGTCGTGCCACACACTCCAGCAACAGTGAGACCTTCTTAAAAAGTGCAGGAAGTTGCTTTGCCCTATTTAACAGATTTAGACATAAACTCAGCTTTACAATGGTGGGAATATTATACGAACGGCCTTAACTTAAAATCTGGCAACTAGTATGTGAATATTTAACATTATCTTTCTAAGAAGATACAATGGCTGGCTCAGAGCTGCTCTTTCCAACACACCTGTGAGAACAGCCTCTCACTTCTTTGGGGATATTCATCCGCTCTTCCTGAGGGTTTAGCTTCGGTTTTATGAACTTTTAAGCCAAGATTAGATTAAGTAATGTGAAGCTCATGAGTTTGTTTCTGCATATGGTGAGGGTTGGGGAAGAAACGAGAGAAATGGAGACTCCTGAAATGGGGGCCGTAGAAGAGGACCTGATCAGGGCTGCTGAGGATGGGGGAGGTGACTGCATCCCTTACAGAGGGAGGAAGGGGAAGCGCAGAAGGCACCCCGTGCTTGTGTTGACCAACTACAGGTGGGTGGAGGACTCTCCCCGGTTGAGTTTCCATTTCCATGTGGCCCAAATGGAGGAGGGAAGAAGGTGAGGCTTTCTTAGGGGTTGGGGTTTGGGTTTTGCCAGGCAAGTGTAATGATGGGTGGGGCAGGTGTCCTGGGGGCAGGCAGGTGTAGACGGGATTTCTCTGCTGCTAACATGAGGGACCACGGACTCCAAGTAGGGTGGGGAGCAGAGGGAGATGAGAGATTGGGAGGAGTGGAGGCATCTGAGGCCTGAAGGCCTTGGGCTTCAAGATTAGGAGGTTGTGGTCCTGAAGAACGATACTGACTAAGGTTTCAGAGGTGGAGCACCTCTCAGCAATAACAGGGTCATCGAAGTGGTCGTTGTGTGGAGATTGAATTCACTGGAAATGGAGGAATGTAGGGAATTTTGAGAGAAGAGCATTGGATAGGTTGTCCGGTGGGTGCTGGCTCACGCAGGAGGCCGTAGGGGTGGAGATGAAAGGAAGACTGGTCCAGCTGCCTGAAGTCCTGCCTCAGTCTCGGGGTGGCAAGGAGCTGAGCACCGACTGTGAGCTGGGCACTGCGCTGAGAGCGACCCACGTCGGGAGTGAGGCTGCGTAGCCTCCTTTCATCTGACCGCAACCCTGTGACGTTGGTACTGCTCTTCCCATTTTCCGGATGGGAGTGCTGTGGCTGAAAGAAATTCAACAACGTGCCAAAAGCACACAGCCAGGAAGCCGAGAAGTCATGTTGAATCTATTTTCTCCAGTCTTATAGAAGTAGGTCATAGCAACCAGTGAGAGACCGGGTGGTAAAACCCAGTGATAGGGATCTGCGGCATGACTTCATCAGATAGTGGAGTAGAAAGAGTTTGGCAATGGCCGTGGGGAGCTGGAAATCCCTCTCGAATCCAGATGCCTCAGTACGTCACGTGTTCCAGGGAGCTACTGATGCAGGGTCTCTAGATGTAAAATTATTTTCATCTCTGTTCACAGTGCTTTGTTAACATATGTCTTGTCAGGTGCACTGGCTTTCTGTTACAAGGCACATACAAGACACTTGTTAATCTGAGCGCTTGGAACCATAATTAGCCCCTAGTAAGTGTTCAATAAATTTTAGCCATTATTATTATTCCGTGACAAAGCAATTGCTGTGTCTTAAGAGCTCTGCTTATCAACATGGTGTTAAAAAACGTTTCAGCATAGGAAAAGGGAATTTTAGATTCATGAACTGTATTGCCTTTTGGAATTTCATTAAGAAAGGGTTAGAAAAAAGATACTAGTGTGTAGTAGTAGAATGCAGACTCCCAGGGCCTTTTCTTACCACTGCAGCTGATAGGATCGAATCACTTTTATTGTCCATCTAAGGCAAAGGAAGCCGCTTGGAGCCTTGGGCTGCCTGCACGGCAGCGGTCTCCCACTGGGCTCCAGACCAGGTCATCCCGTCACAGCCATGTGAGGACGTCTCTGTTTTCGGCTGTACATGTTCCACAGGCTTGCTACATGGGGGCAGTATGGTGGAAGATGCCCTCAGTGGCCCCCGGAGGTGTTTGTTCCCTTTCCTGGAGTGCTCTTGCCTGTCCGGGGTGTTCACCCTCCTCTGCCGCTGCCCCTCTGTGTGTAGAAGGCAGCCCCTCCTTCACCAGTGCACACCTGTGTCCCTCACCGAACTGACGTCCTGGAACATGGGGGCCGTATGGTGCTTATCTTGGGACCCCCCCAGGGCCTTCACAAGGCCTGGTAGGTGCCCAGTAGATGCTCAGTTCCTATTCGAAAAGAACAAGGCATCCCTGGTTGTCCCGGGCTGCGTGTGCTCTGGTACTGAGACACATTGTGTGTCTGGATAACTGTAGGATGGTGAGCGCCCAGGATGTAGTGATCATTACCTTGAGAGTTTTGTGGTATCATAAAACCTAATTCTTGCGCTTGGACTCCAGGAGGGTTTCGGGAACCTGAAGAGTAGAGGATCAAGCCTGTCTAAGACTGCCGCCCGTCTCGAAGTGGCCTTCCCTGCACTCTGGCCAGCGTCTGCAGTGCTGTCAGCCAGAGGCCGATGGAGCAATCCCCCTGCAGGATCCTCGAAGACGTGCCTGTGTTTTATGGTAGTCGTAGCTCATTCCACAACTTTACTCCTATGAATAATGAGCTCTCGTGCGACTGAAGTGCAGATCGTTCGGTGATTAATTCGTTCTTTATGATCCCTCCTTTCTATCTCATTTGTAGAAATTACGATTGTGCCAGACAGGCTTGTGGGGTTAATCAAGTGCACAGCTTATTGAAAACCGCAAGAGAGGCCCATTAAGAATATTTATCTGTTAAATAATTCTTTACTTAATTGAAGAATATTTCATAATGTTTCTTTTAAAAGTAACTGTCACCCTTGTTAAATAAAAATATAACTTGATTGGCAAAATAATTGCATGGGGTTCTAATTGGCAAATTACATCAATGTCACTTGGTCAGACAGAAAGAAATCTTTGTAAAAGAAACTATAGCTTGATCTTAGTATCACTGTGAAAGTTTTTTTTTTTTTTTTAGTTTTAAAATATTAGCTCTTTTTACCCTATATTGGTTCTCAAAGGTAAGCAGCAGCTCATTCTCTGCAGATTGACTTCTCGGGTTTGATTTTTTTTTTTTTTCATTTTGGGTGCTGTGGATTAGTTTTTCTGTGTGTGTGTACGTGTGTATAATCATAGACGTATGTAGTTGTTAATGTCATATTGTTGCTAGGAATTTCAATTTTTTAAATGTTTTAATCAGTAAGAGAAGAACAAAGCTTTAAATTATTAAAAAAAAATAAACCTAAGGGTTTATGATGTCAAGCAAAATGTGTTTATTTATTGAGACGAGGTCTCACTCTGTCGCCCAGGCTAGAGTGCGGTGGTGTGATCATGGCTCACTGTAGCCTCAATGTCCTGGGCCCAAGCGATTCTCCTGCCACAGACTTCGGAGTAGCTGGGACTACAGGCCCATACCATGACTCCCGGCTAATTTATTTTTTGTAGAGATGGGGTCTTGCTACGTTGCCCAGGTTGGCCTCAAACTCCTGGCCTCAAGTGATCCTCCCACCACAGCCTCCCAAAGTGTTGGGATTACAGGTGTGAGCCACTATGCCTGGCCTGCAAAATTTAAATGCTAGGACATTGGCTGTATTTCTTATATTTAGGAATCAGATGTACATTGGCCTTGAGTCATCTTTTTTCTGCTTCTCATTTGTGACTGGCAATAGTGACCGTATGATGAGGTATTTTTGACGCAGTGAGCTGTGCGACATTTTTATAATTGTATTGCAGGAGCTTGGGGGCTTGAGCAGAGAGTGGGACACCCAGAATCGAGTGCAGACCCTGGCATTGCCATTGGCTGGTTCTCCGTTTGCGTTCATGTCCGTCATTCCATTTCTGTCTCTTTGCTTCACCCAGTGAGACGATGGTAACAAGCAGTAGTGGAGTTCATGGTCCCAGGATCCCACATTTCTGAGCTGCTCAGATTGACAATGTGGTAGAAAGATGAGCTGTCAGGGGCAACTGAGGAAGCCGATGTGAGGGGCTGGACGTATGGATGTGGAACGGCGGCCATGGCACGGTTCCAGGGCCTTCCATACATGGCAGGAAAAGCCGTCAGTTACCGAACGCTTGCTCGGCTCTGAGTCACATGTTTGCCAAGTGCCCGTCGGAGGACGCAGTCCTGAGGATGTGGAGCTTCCATCCTAGCAGAAGACAGGGACGTGGGTCCCAGCGTCATGCTGTATCATCACAAACCACAAAGGCCCGTGAGAGGAAGTACAGGGTGCCAGGAAACTCACAGCAGGCCCGGAATGGGGTATGGGCGAGGGGTGTGAAGGAGACACCGAGGGGAGGTGGAGCTGAGAGCTGCAGGGGAGTGGAGGCTGCCAGGCCACGAGGTGGAGGGGAGAGCAGTGCAGGAAGAGGCATGTATTATTAGATGGGTGCAAAAGTAATTGCGGTTTTTGCAATTATATTTAATGGCAAAACCCGCAATTACTTTTGCACCAGCCTAACAGCTTGAAGTGGCTGTTTCTTGTAGGTCAGATGTAGCAAAGTGTCAGCAACGTCTAGTGGGTCACTGAGACAAATGCCTGGAGCAGAAGGAAGCCTGGCGTTTTCAGAAAGAAGGCCGGGTGTGCGGGGTGTTCAAGAAAAGAGGTAAAGTGGTCCACGTGGGGCTGGCTACACATTTTGGTCCTTACCCTAGGAACAAAGTCCCGGGACACATGAAAAGATTTTTAACAGAAGAGTGGGTGCCTGGATGTGTGCTGCATAGACACACCTGGAAGGTCCGCCCGAGAGGTGGAGCTTTCCTCTAGAGTCATGGAGCAGACCTGGAGGAGGAGAGGTGAGGCGGGCTGCACAGGCTGCGTGGGAATGCTGCTGTTGTGCGAGACAGTCTCGCTCTGTCACCCAGGCTGGTGCAGTGGCATGACCTAGGCTCACTGCAACCTCTGCCTCCCGGGGTCAAGAAATTCTCTTGCCTCAGCCTGCCGAGTAGCTGGAACTACAGGCACGTGCCACCACGCCCGGCTCATTTTTTATTTTTATTTTTAGTAGAGATGTTGGCCAGGCTAGTCTCGAACTCCTGACCTCAAATGATCCACCTGCCTCGGCCTCCCAAAGTGCTGGGATTACAGGCATGAGCCACGGCACCCGGCCTGCTCTTGCACTTTCTAACGGCAGCTCCAGAAAGATGCCCTCAGCCCACAGGGCGCATGGTTTGGTAGATACAGCATGGGAGCCACGGAGGAACTGTGTCTTCCTCTGCGCAGAGTTAATAAAGGCTGGGAGAAAGGACTCCAGAATCAGCAGGGTCACCGACTGCGACCTTTGGCTGAAGGAAGGGAATGAGCTTTTTGAGGTTTAGTGTAACAAAATATATAGCTAGTTCAATGTGGCTCGATTTTAGTTTTAAAATGAAAAGTACCAATAAGATCATTTGTCTTGCTTAATTTAGAAGTAGTTTGTCTTCTCTTCCACCCCCCAACTCTGCTTTATTTCTTTTGTAGGAGAAAAGCCTCTGTGATTTGTCCAGGATCGGGGTATTTGAGAACTATTAAAGAAGAAATTAGGATATAACCCAGAGTGAGAAAGAGCTAGACACATAGACACTAATTAGGAATACGCTGGCTGGAGAAGTAACTTTGTGAGCTATAAAGGTACAAATGACTAATTGATATTTTTCACTGACATCTTTTATCTTAATTAGGTTGGTATACTGAACGGGCATTTCTGATTATGCAATCGTTCTCTTGAGCTGAATTAGCATGTTTTACATATTTATCCATTAGGTCTTATGTCCATGATAAATTAAACTTTATAGGTAATCAAAACATTATTGCATGATATAATTACAGCTCTCCTGAATTAGAGTTTAAGAATGTGATTGCCACACTCTACATAACTTAATGTCCCCTAATGGCAAAGATTAATAGCATTATAAACTTTCTTGTAATGTGCAGTTCACGTCCGGGTTGATTTACAGTTGGGTAACTTTTAAAGAGCTGACAGCCCTTGTGCTGAGATTTTATGAGCAGCATCGTTTCTGGGGGGAGTGTCCTCTGTAATTTAGTGCTCATCACTAAACTGCTAGTAATCATGTGTGTACTAAGTTGTTTGTACTAGTGCTCTGAGACGTTGTATATTTGTGGCAGAGTAAAGTAGGTGCTTGATTTCCCTTGGAAATGAAATAACAGTAATGTTGACAGGGTTTAGTAACCACACCCAGGGACAGATTTTCAGTTTTTTTTTCACCTTTTCTTAAAAATAAAACCACTGATGCATTCACACAAAGAGGTATGCATCTTGAGTGTCTATGTATAATTTAATTTAAACTCTACCATTACAGCAGATTGCTCTGGGAAGCCTTGGGCTGTGAACACTGGAATTGCACCTGCTCCATCCTTACCCCCCAGTGATGTGCGTGGCCAGTTTGAATAGATCAGGAAATGGATTTGGTGTCCATTTTCCCCCGTATTAGAGATGGGTTGACAGAATTACAGACCGCTAGACTGACAAGTTCACCTCTTCCCACCCTCCCCTTTTACCAAGGAGGCGATTGATGACTTGTGATGAGAAAGGACTGATGGGATCAGAATCCATTGTGTGTCCATAAGACGGAGTCAAGTCCACTGTTACACAGGAGTCAAACCGGTGACCCCCCGGAGGGGAACAACACTGATGACTCAGTCCTGGCCCGGGGACTGTGGCTTCCTGTGAGCAGCTGCTCCTGCCTTCCCTTGTACAGCGGAGTTGTGAAAATCTAGCTCCAAGTCAGATGTGTTTAGGAAACTTCCGGCTAGCAAAGGGAAACGTTTGTTTCCTCGAGGCCCTGAGACTGTTGTTAATGTGCTGGGCTGTGTTGTGTCCTGAGCAGGAGCCTGTGGGGAATTGGCACAAAGCCTTGGTGTGTCCCGCCGCAGCTCCAGACCAGACCGCAGACTCGGGCTACCGCACCTCCAGACCAGGCCGCAGAGTCGGGGCCGCCACACCTCCAGACCAGAACCCAGAGTTGGGGAGCCATCGTATGGGGCTCCCCATGAAGCGTTGCCTTCAGATGGGGCATCTGTGGAGGGACTTGTGTAGGTGGACTGTGTTTAGTGGGAGAGAGAAGCTGGTTTCTAAAAAGGATTTTTTTTTTTTTTTTTTTTTTACTGTGGCATATTTTACTGTGGACTGAGGAGAAATAATTATTGTGCTTTTGATGCTCACTGGTGATACATAAGGAGAACTGAAGTGACAGAGTATTTTGGTACTCAGCAGAAAGATTATAATTAACAAAATAGACTGTTTGGCATTTCTTTTTGTTATTTTTCGTTTCTTTTTTATGCTCATACTCATCATCTAAGATAATGGAGAAATTCAATCTATTACTCTCTTCAGAATGCACTTAAGCAGCCTCTTTTAGAAAAGGATATAATTTCCATCTACTGGAATTCCATTTCAAATATCAACAAAACACCCTGGAGGGAAAGGAGTTACAGATGCTGGTGACTGACAGCATTAACCAGTGGGAGCTGGTGGTTAAGTGTGGTTGTGATCACTGCGACATCAGATTTTCCTTCCCTTCCCTTCCCTTTTTCTTTTTCTTTTCTCTCTCTTTTTTTTTTTTTTTTTTTGAGATGGACTCTCTGTCGTCCAGGCTAGAGTGCAATGGTGCAATCTTGGCTCACTGCAATTGCCCCCTCCCGAGTTCAAGCATCTCCTGCTTCAGCCTCCCGAGTAGCTGAAATTACAGGTGCCCACCACCACACCTGGCTCATTTTGTGTTGATAGTAGAGACAGGATTTCACCAGGTTGGCCAGGCTGGTCACGAACTCCTGACCTCAAGTGATCTACCTGCCTCGGCCTCCCAAAGTGCTGGGATTACAGGCATGAGCCACCGTGCCCAGCCTCCCTTCCCTTTTTCCCCCTCTCCCTTCCCGTTTTCCTTCCTCTTCCCCTTCCCCTTCCTGTTTCCCTTCCCTTTCTCTGTGGTCGCCCTGTGCTGCCAGGTTGCTCTCGAACTCAAGCGATTTTCCCACCTCAGCCTCCTAAGTAGCTGGTGCACATGGCTGTGCCCAACTGAAGTGTCCCCTGCTTAGGGAAAACAAGCTCCTTCCGTGCATATGATAAAAGTGGATACACTGTGGTGCCATCCGGACTCGCCTCTTGTGAGCAGTTGTAGTGGGCATCGTGTTTGTGGACAGAGTTTCTCCATGTCGTGGCTGTTTCGATTCGGAACTCGGGTGACCACCGCCGTTCCCAGCCTCCTGGGCCACTGCTTTCCTGTGGTGGGGACTCTGGTGGTCTTGCTGCCCCCCTGGCTATTTTGCTTCATGGCAGCACCTCTTCAGAGAATGCAGAGGAAAATTAACGATGAAAACGGCTTTCCTTTTAGTTCTGGGAAAAATTATTTGTCATAAAGAAGATAAAACATGGTTGTGTGGGAATAAATGAACGCCGGCCCCGTGAGCGCAGGCAGAGGCTGTTCCCTCCAAGCCCGCTCTGCAAGGGCCTGGGCGCCGTCTTGCCCGCATGGCAGAGCCTCCTGGTGACACAGGAGCGGGAGGCGTCATGGAGATCTGGGGAGGATCTGGGATCCTCCCAAAGTGCTGGGAAGCTCTGGGGTGCTGAGGGGGTGCTGTAGGCACACGGAGCTGGAGGCCGGCTTGCCAGAGTCAGGTCCTTGTGTGATGGATCGGGAGAGCACCTTTCTCTGATGGGTGCCAAATGGAAAGTGGCGGCTAAAAGGAGGGGAGCGGGCAGACACTGATCAAGTCCTGAGCATTTGGGGCCAATTGCTGCAGAGGTCACAGTTTCTCCTCCTGGGTTTCAGACTGTGGGTCGGTTTATGTACAATCTATCATCGTCCATTTGTGTATTCGGTCTCAGTTGGAAAACTGGAAGTTTGAGTAAGGTGTGGCCAGTCCATTCTACATTTTTCTGTGACTCAAAATGCAAAAGTTGAAGGCCTCAATCCTGAATCTGTGCTGTGATACTGCTGTCACTTTACGGAAATCAAACCTTCAGTGCCTTTCTACCGCATCACACAATTTTCTTTAACAGAATTTAGGTTCCCGATTGTGGCCTTGTGGGTTCGTAAAAAAAGCCTCAAGTTAAGGCAGAGGCCTGTGTTCTAATCCTGCCCCTGCCCCTGATGTGCTGTCTGGTCTGGGCGAATCATTCCATTGCCATGGGCCTGAGGTGGCTTTTATTTTAATTAATTAATTAATTAATTTGAGATAGAGTCTCACTCTGTTGCCCAGGCTGGAGTGCAATGGTGCGATCTCGGCTCACTGCAACCTCTGCCTGCCAGATTCCAGCCATTCTCCTGCCTCAGCCTCCTGAGTAGCTGGGATTACAGGTGCGGCTATCACGCCCGGCTAATTTTTGTATTTTTGAGTAGAGATGGGATTTCACCATGTTGGCCAGGCTGGTCTTGAACTCCTGACCTCAAGTGATGCACCTGCCTCAGCCTCTCGAAGTGCTGGGATTACAGGCGCAGTCATCACGCCTGGCTAATTTTTGTATTTTTAGTAGAGACGGGGTTTCGCCATGTTGGCCAGGCTGGTCTCAAACTCCTGACCTCAAGTGATGCGCCCGCCTTTGCCTCCCAAAGTGCTGGGATTGCAGCATGAGCCACCGGCCTGGCCTGAGATGGCTTTTAAAGTGGGTATGAGGAGCTGCATGCCCATGACCCTCCTGGAAAATATGATGATACCAAAATTTTGAATATAGTTGAGGAGACCCGTATTAGTTTCCTGGGGCTGTTGTAACAAAGTATACAGAGTAGGCGGTTTAAACAACAGAAATTTATTTTGTCACAGCCTGGAGGTGATTAGTCTAAGGTTAAGATGTGGGCAGGGCTGGGCTCCCACTCAGGGCGCTGGGGGAGGCTCCGTCTCGGGCCCCTCCTGACTTCCGGTGGTCCCCCGGCCTGTGGCAGCATCGCCTGCTCTCTCTGCATGTGGCATTGTCCCTGTGTGCCTGTGTGCTTCTGTGTCCACATTTCTCTTGTTACAAGGACACAGTCATATGGGATCAGGGCCCACCCTACTCCAGTGTGACCTCGTCTCAGTTACTTTCCTCTGCGATGATCCTATTTCCAAATAAGGTCGCCTTCTGAGGTCCTGGGAGTTAGGACCTCAGCACGTGAGTTCTTGCGGGGGATGCACTTCAAGCCACAGCAAGACCTTAAATCCACGTCGTTAATATCGGCACGCGAGTCTCCCTGTTTCCTGCGAACCGATGGGCACCCTCAGTGCTCCTGGGGTTGACTCGAGTGTTGGCCGGCCAATTCTGGGCAAGTGAGCCAGTCGCTGTAACTCGAACTCTGTCCTCACTGTAAGGAGAGTAGGGATGTGCACTTCTTGTGGTTGGAGGGATTAGCAGGGGAGACACGTGGAAAGGGCTTGGCGCAGGTCCCAGAGCCTGATGGCCTTTTTGTGATTAGCACCTCAGAACATGAGCGGAACCCTGGTCTGCAGGGCTGCATGCAGAGCGGGGACGGAGGAACACAGGCATTTCCTGTCCTGAGGGATTTGGGCGTCTTGCTTCTGGGGAGCACTTCCTTTTCCACCTGTCCCCAGGGCGGGTCCAGCCCACTCCTCCCAGCCCCTCAGCACCTTGCAGGTGTGGAAGGCTCAGCACAGGCCATGCTCCTCCCCAGATCTGCCCAGCCCTGCTGAGGGCCAGCAACATGCCCTGGCACTTGCCTGTGCCTTCTGGTGCATGGACTTGCAGTGGTGACCATCCACCCCTTGGTGCTGCCCCTCGCAGGCAGGGCCTTGTTCTGAGGTCTTCTCTGTGCAGTCAGCACCACGCACCCCACGGCAAGGCCTCCCAGCAGCTTCTTGTTGACGGGTCTCAGGGTGGGCACTTCATCTGCAGGCCCGGTGCACAAGGAACATCCGGGGCCTCTTGTTATAAATGATTCAGAATTTCAAGATGGCAGAGCAGGTGTTCAGCATGAGTGTCGGATCTGCGTGTGACCCCATTGGTTGGACACCCGTGAAGCCCTGGCTGGTACCAGATAAGCCACAGTCTCCCAGAAGCACATATTGTTCAAAATGCAGTGCCATCCCGGGGTGCAGAGAAGCACGCAGCAGGGAGGACCCGGCCTGGCGCAGCCCACCCCGACCTGTCACCACCTACAAAATCGAATCCCTCCCGAGAGCGAGGACCTGTGCGAAGCCCCTCCGCACCTCTGGGGCGTTCTGACTGACGCCTGTTATTGACAGCACCTTGTTCCTCTGGGAGAAGTGGTTGAGACAAAGGGCTTGGGATAAATAAGCCACAGCGTGCTGGGCCATGGTAGTATCGATTCCTGCATCTCCCTGGAAAGCAGAGCACAGATGCAATGATGTGCTGAAAAATAGGATCTAATTTTTTAAGTCATCCATTAGGCTTTTGCACTTGAGTCATGACTTAGAGCACAGCGGGTCTGCCTGGAACGGCGTTTTGCTTCTCCTGCTGCACTGTTCAGGGGTCCTCGGGTTCGGGGGTGAGGCGTTCTCTTGCACCCACCTCTAGCTGTCCGGCACACTGCACCATGGTCACTGCTCATGGACCATGCAGTAGACACTTAACCCTGCCAGCAGAGTGCCTGGCTTTGGCCCTTGACCTTTGGTCCCTGGGAGGTTGGTCTCCAGGCCCCTGGGGTGTCCTGTCTGATGGGAGCATCTTTGTTAGCTGAGCCCCTCAGGCCCCCCTAGATAGTGCACGCTGACAACGGTGTTTTTAGCGGAGACCTTGGGCCACATTCTATTGACTTGACCTCCCAGGGCTGGACATGGAAGGCAGCCGGGGTCAGAAGTGAGGTGGTCTTGGGGACCCCCAAGCTCCGAAGTTGGGGTCAGAAGTGAGGTGGTTCTGAGAACCCCCAAGCTCCACAGTTTCATAAATGAGGTGGTCTTGGAACCCCCAAGGTCCACAGTTGGGGTCAGAAGTGAGGTGGTCTTGGGGACCCCAGGCTACACAGTTGGGGTCAGAAGTGAGGTGATCCGAGGGGCCCCCACTTACCTATCAGTCCTGCTAGAGAATGACTTCCTGTCTGCAGCTCCAGTACAAGGCCCAGCACGGAAGTGCTCAGCGAGTCTGATGGAGAAAGGAATGAATGGAAAGCTGTGGTTTGAAGAAGAGGCCCAGGCAAGGGGAGCGTGGATCTGGGAGGGTCTCTGTAGGAGGATCCGGAGCAGGGGGGGTCTCTGCAGGAGGAGGGAGGAAAGCCAGCACCGCCAGCCTCTGGGGAGAGCCAGGCTGTCATCCTGCAGTGAGTCCCAGTGGTCACGCCTTGTGCTCCTGAGATCTGAGGACACCAGTGTTTGTCTAGACCCTTCCTCCCCTTCCAGGTCGCACCCTGATGTCTCCAACTTAATATGCAGCTCCTCTCAAGTGGCAAAGGGCCCAGGTTCTAGAAAAGCAGCACCAGCCTTGTAAGTGGAGGTTCTCTTGGATGGCCCCGGAGCAGGGCCGGTTTCTTGAATTGGGATGCAGGAGATGCCCTCACCCTTTGGACAAGTGCACTTCCTGACTCAGGGTCACCTGTAGGGGGGTACTGCACTCCGTGTGCTTGCATCTGGCCACCTGCTCCCTCCCTGGTGAGAGGGCCCTGTGAGCCGGGGTATTGAGCCTCTCTGTGAGGCCTGACACAGAGCCAGCTCCAGAATGTCTCCTGCTGCTGCCACTTCTGTCCTGAGCATGGCTGAGGGGAAGAGTACCTGGCAGCTTCCAAGCCGAGGGTCCCAGGGCTCTGCTTTTCTGGGGATTGACTGATCCCCAGGATAGACACCCTCGTGGCAGCAAAATGGCTGCTGCAGCTCTAGGCCTCGTAGCCACACACCACACCCCAGCGAGAGAGGCCGTCCTTCCACTGTGTCAGTGTGCACCCAGGCTTCTTACCCAGATGCCCCAGAAATCACCTCTGTGTCACTCATGACCCGTCGCAGAACCGGTCCCCAGAGCCAGGGCCCAAGCCCAGCAGGTCCCAGTCTTGCAGCTGTGGTGGTCAGCCCATTTCCCGACAGCCATGAGCCCATTGAGGAGCCTGAACATCAGGGTACTGTTACCAAGAGGAGGGGGTTGGACACAGCGGGGCCTAACATAGCAGGACTTCCTCACTCCAGCACTCACTACTGATGAAACTTAGCTCAGATTCTTGGGCATTCATGAATTCTGAAGACCGTCTTTGGCCCAGGTTCTACTTCTAGAGCTGGATCCCACAATGACAGACTCCTGGGCAACCTGTGGCAGCCGTGACTTTTGTATGTGTGGGGTCGTGTTACCTGCCGTCCTCAGCAGTGGCTCTGCAGGCCAGACGATCTCAGCCCAGGTTCCCCAGAACACAGCACGTGAGGTGATGACTGAAGTGCAGGACTTTGCTGTGGATGTGGTCACGGGATGGAGCGGGCGGGGAGGAGGGCGGTGCTGAGAGGCCATGCAGGAGGGCGGTCCGGCGGCCGGGCAGGAGGCGTGGTCTGGTGGCTGGGCAGCAGGGGCCGTCCGGCGGCCTCACCTGTACCTTCCCGAGGCCACCGCTGCAGGAGAGTTGGTCGCGTGGCCGTGCAGGATACCTGCTCTGACCTCCTATCTATCTGTGTATGCTGTGACCTGTGTGGGTCTGTGCTGTGACCGCCTGGAAGCCGTGTGGACTGTGTCTCAGAGTCACCCATTTGCTGGGGAGAGAGGAGGGAGTGTTACCCACTTCTCCTGCCCCCCTCCTGCCCCCCTCCTGTTCTCACCTATGAGTGAGAACATGCGGTGTTTGGTTTTCTGTCCTTGTGATAGTTTGCTTAGAATGATGGTTTCCAGCTTTATCCATGTCCCTGCTCAAAGTTTGCCCCATGTCTCATCTCACTCATGCCCGGAACTTGCCCGGCAGGTCCCTGTGATGTGCTCTCCTGCACATAACATGGAGGCCAGGGTGGCAGTGACGGTGCATGGGGCGGGCTGGGGGCAACGTCTGCCAGGTGCACCTGTAGGAAGCTGGTCGCTGCAGCGGTGGCCTCGGGAAGGTACACGTGAGGCCATTTGGGTCTGCGGTGGTACGTCAGAGATGTCTACTCCTGGGACGCTCTGAGGGCACAGCTTACTTAGCAGACAGGTTCCTGGAAAGACGGTATCCTGTCCTGCAAAGGTCTGCTTGGGTGGGGATCAGGAGTAACTTCTGAGCTGTCCAGCTTCAGGATCTGGCCTCAATAAGGGAAAGAAGAAACCATTCTCTGTACGTTGGTCATATTGGAAACTGGAGGGTCAGTCAGGTGAAGACAGAATTTCAAGAACCAGTGTGTCCACAGATCTTAGGCAAGGATTTTTGTAAACTCTTGACAAGTTCACATGACATTCATCTACTTTTTACTTTTATAGGTTGTATCATTTTCTCCCAAGAGTCTTCTATTCGAGTTTTGTCACAGTGCTTTGGCAAAGACTGAGATTATCCTTCACAATGTATTTTTCTCACTTTCCATTTGCAAAACATGTTGCTTGTCTACAGATAGAATGTATTGAAAACACAGTATGTTAACTGAAGAATTAGGTAGAAAAGGGATTTTAAGAAATACTTGCATTGAGGCTTGCTTCTGTTCTTGATTTTTCAAACTTAGATAAGATCCAACTCCAGAAAGCTTGAATACAAAGATTTAGTGTAGAATTCCTGAAGGAACAGGGCAGGAGTTTGCATATAAAATACAGCATTTTAAATATTCCACTTTCCCACCGTCTCAGGGTTTTAGTTACAGACTATGGAATCCAAGATAGCTTTTTAATTTTTTTAAATTTTACTTTAATTTCTGGGATACATGTGCAGAATGTGCAGGTTTGTTACATAGGTACACATGTGCCGTGGTGGTTTACTGTACCTGTCAACCGTCATCTAGTTTTTAAGCCCCACATGCATTAGGTATTTGTCTGAATGCTCTCCCTCCTATACCCCCTGACAGGCCCCGGTGTGGGATGTTCCCCTCCCTGTGTCCATGTGATCTCATTGTTCAGTTCCCACTTATGAGTGAGAACATGCGGTGTTTGGTTTTCTGTTCCTGTGTTAATTTTCTGAGGTTGATGGCTTCCAGCTTCATCCGTGTCCCTGCAAAGGACATGATCTCTTTAATTATACTTCAGGTTCTAGGGTACATGTGCACAACATGCAGGTTTGTTACATAGGTGTACATGTGCCATGTTGGTTTGCTGCACCCATCAACTTGTCATTTACATTAGGTATTTCTCCTACTACTATCCCTCCCCTGGCTCCCCACACCCTGACAGGCCCTAGCGTGTGATGTTCCCCGCCCTGTGTCCATGTGTTTTCGTTGTTCGACTCCCACCTATGAGTGAGAACATGTGGTGTTTGGTTTTCTGTCCTTGTGATAGTTTGCTTAGAATGATGGTTTCCAGCTTTATCCATGTCGCTGCAAAGGACATGAACTCATCCTTTTTTATGGCTGCATAGTATTCCATGGTGTATATGTGCCACATTTTCTTAATCCAGTCTATCATTGATGGACATTTGGGTTTCCAAGTCTTTGCTATTGTGAATAGTGCCACAATAAACATACGTGTGTGTGTGTCTTTATAGTAATATGATTTATAATCCTTTGGGTATATACCCAATAATGGGATCGCGGGGTCAAATGGTATTTCTAGTTCTAGATCCTTGAAGAATTGCCACACTGTCTTCTTCCACAGTGGTTGGACTAATTTACAGTCCCACCAACAGTGTAAAAGTGTTCCTATTTCTCCACATTCTCTCCAGCATCTGTTGTTTCTTGACTTTTTAATGATCGCCATTCTAACTGGTGTGAGATGATATCTCATTGTGGTTTTGATTTGCATTTCTCTAATGACCAGTGATGATGAGCATTTTTTTGTATGTCTGTTGGCTGCATAAATGTCTTCTTTTGAGAAGTGTCTGCTCATATCCTTTGCCCACTTTTTGATGGGGTGGTTTGTTTTTTTCTTGTAAGTTTGTTTAAGTTCTTTGTAGATTGTGGATATTAGCCCTTTGTCAGATGGGTAGATTGCAAAGATTTTCTCCCATTCTGTTGGTTGCCTGTTCACTCTGATGATAGTTTCTTTTGCTATGCAGAAGCTCTTTAGTTTAATTAGATCCCACTTGCCTATTTTGGCTTTTGTTGCCATTGCTTTTGGTGTTTTAGTCATGAAGTCCTTGCCCATGCCTGCGTTCTAAATGGTATGGCCTAGGTTTTCTTCTAGGGTTTTCATGGTGTTAGGTCTTACATTTAAGTCTTTAATCCATCTTGAGTTAATTTTTGTATAAGGTATAAGGAAGGGATCCAGTTTCAGCTTTCTACATATGGCTAGCCAGTTTTCCCAGCACCATTTATTAAATAGGGAATCCTTTCCCTGTTGCTTGTTTTTGTCAGGTTTGTCAAAGATCAGATGGTTGTAGATGTGTCGTGTTATTTCTGAGGCCTCTATTCTGTTCCATTGGTCTATATATCTGTTTTGGTACCAGTACCATGCTGTTTTGGTTACTGCACCCTTGCAGTATAGTTTGAAGTCAGGTAGCATGATGCCTCCAGCTTTGTTCTTTTTGCTTAGGATTGTCTTGGCTATGCAGGCTCTTTTTTGGTTCCATATGAACTTTAAAGTAGTTTTTTTCCAATTCTGTGAAGAAAGTCAGTGGTAGCTTGATAGGGATAACATTGAATCTATAAATTACTTTGGGCAGTATGACCATTTTCATGGTGTTGATTCTTCCTATCCATGAGCATGGAATGTTCTTCCATTTGTTTGTGTCCTCTTTTATTTCGTTGAGCAGTGGTTTGTAGTTCTCCTTGAAGAGGTCTTCCACATCCCTTGTAAGTTGGGTTCCTAGGTATTTTATTCTCTTTGTAGCAGTTGTGAATGGGAGTTCACTGATGATTTGGCTCTCTGTGTGTCTGTTATTGGTGTATAGGAATGCTTGTGATTTTTGCACATTGATTTTGTATCCTGAGACTTTGCTGAAGTCGCTTATCAGCTTAAGGAGATTTCGGGCTGAGATGATGGGGTTTTCTAAATATACAATCAGGACATGAACTCTTTCTTTTTTCTGGTTGCATAGTATTCCATGGTGTGTATGTGCCACATTTCTTTTATCCACTCTATGATTGATGGGCATTTGGGTTGGTTCCATGGCTTTGCTGTTGTAAACAGTGCTGTCAAAGTTAGCTTTTGAAGTGAGAGAGTGTTAGGAGCTTCAGCACAGCTGGGAGGGCAGGGAGATGGCATATATGCCACCGAGCCAGGGGCAAACCAGGCAGGAGATATGTCCACCCAGAAATGCAGAAACCCTACCTCATCCCCCACTGGGCTCCCCACTTCCCAGTGCCAGAGCTGGGACGGGAAAACCCCTTCCACAGCTGCTGGAGGAGAGCTCCAGGTGTCCACCTGTGGCTGCCACGAAATCTAATTTCCCTGTGTGGGCTGCCACCTCCCACACTGACTTCTGCCTGGAGGGCCCTGGTCACATGTGGAATGGTAGCTGCAAAGCATCTGGGTGATCTTGGCCTTCCTCTACAGTTAGTACGAGAACCACAGGCACGTGCCTGGGCCGGGAGTTGAGCTTTGCTACATGAAGCAGCTTCCACAGTATGGCTCCCAAGTCTTTCCTCTTTCTGCCTCCTATACTTACCCTCATTCCCACCCACTGCCCTCGCTGTCCTCTCCCACATCTGCACATCATCGGACACCTACCTGCATTCCACTGCAGACACGCGGGCCTCCCTACTGCAGCCCACAACCCCTGGGAAGGGCAGTCTCGTGCCCACATAGTTTTTTTCTCTAGTGAGGACGAACTCCCTGGAATTCTGTTGAGTGTAAATTTCCATCTCATTATATTTCTATGCTTATTAAAAGTATTTGGTTGTAACCTGGAACAGGCACTCCTGTTGTCAACCTGTGGTTATGAATGTGTCAGGAAGATGCTCCCTCCACCTGCCCTCCTGGGTAGATGCTGTTCTGTGGAGCAAATGGTTGTCCTCTTGGGTAGATGGTGCCCTCTTGGGTGGATGGTGCCCTCTTAGGTAGATGG